>NW_027192206.1:399487-455913 GCF_041956535.1 Calcarisporiella thermophila
GTGCCTTGAGGCGTTTGCAATTTTATGCTCCTGCATCACCCGTTTGGCACATGATTCTTGCGATGGCGAGAGACTGTTCAGAGATCAACCATCCGACGTCTGAAATATGGCATGGAAAGTCAACGTCATTGCCTGACACCGTAGGATCGGTTCTTCAGTCCTAAAATGACATTACGCCATACACGTATAAATTGATCATTCCCTTCAAAGTCGGTCGAGCGTTTCTCTTTTCTTCTTCCTCACTCCATTATTTTCTAACCTCCCATCTACCATGAAACACCCCACTCTTCCTTCTGCCATCGGCCCGCTGTCGCTCCACACCGAGTATGAACCAAAGCTCTCTCTCTCGCCCCTTTCGCCCTCGGCCTCCCCTCCTTCTCCCGCCACTCCCTCGATCTCATCCACCTGCTCTTCGCTAGAGAACGACCGTTTATCCCCCGAGAGCTTGTCCCTCAACTTCACTCCGGTAGTGTTGCTTGATACAGATCCGCCCCGAGCCTCTCCCCTACTGGGGAGCGAATGCAGGCCGGCTGCACCTGGTCGGCCTGGAAAAGGGTTCGCGATCCTGCGATTATTATAATCTTGGGGGGGGGGGGGTTGGGCACTACGGGATGTGCACATGTGCCTACACTGCCACCTATATACAAGCACGTCCATATTCTACTATTTTGTATTGATGCTCTCTGCATTGTATTTGTACTGTTTTGTATTGTTTTATCCATATCCTCGACTCCAGCAATATCATTGAACGTTATTCTATGCTTCCATTATATGGAGATTTTGGAAACAGATTTATTTGTGGAGGGTGAAAGCATTCGCCAATGGATCCAATAATAAGGGCCAGAAACCTATTGTTCCATTTTTGTTTGAATATCACACTTTAGTTGATACCCCAGCAGCTTTCCTACCTCTTTTATGATGTCAAGAGCCAGAATCGAAATCGTATGAAACCTCCCGCCAATTAATTCCAAGGCCAATCGAGAGTTGGCAGAGGATACCGAAAGGGGAGTATTGTAGTTTGAGCGATGCTTCTAAGCCACTGCACTAGGCAAAGTGCTAGAGGGGGGGGAGTCTTTAGTAGGGGGCGGTTAGCTTCAAAAGGAAAAAATAAATCGCTTTTATGGGGTTCGGATGCAAGTAGGAAGACAAGCGGTGCTGCGTCGCGGTTTATTAGATGATACAGCGTCGGCTTCGGTTATGGGGAGGGTCTTCAGTGAATTGAAAGTCAATTCATTTCTCTAGGTCACAAAAGCAATCGGTGAAAAACTCAGTGAAGGGCCTCCACTCTGTCCTTTCGACACGATTGATTTGGCTGTTCTTCAATCTCGCAGAGTGCAAAGCCATGGAGGCCAGGACGGTAGCACTCCTCCCTCATTGGATGCAGCCCATTGGAAAATTTTAACTCACGAAATGCTCGGCGTCGAGGGAGAGACAGGATAGCCCGCCGACTCCTATGGGGGGAAGGAGGCTTCCGTCGAGGGGGGATAAGCCCTTTAAATGGAGCTTTTCCTTTTCTTCGGGCACCCCCCCCTCCCGCGTTCCCCCTGGCATTAGTAAGCTTTATGCTAGTATAATATGGTGTTAAGTCACTTGTGGTTGTGTTCGTGTATATCCATATGTTTGTGTTCGTGTTTCCACGTGAAAATTCATAAGACGCAAAGATAAATAAAAAAGCGCTTCCCTTCTAGAAAAGAGTCAGCTCAGGGGCGATTCATGGGGGAAGAAGGCGGGCAGAGTTTGGGGGGCTCGATTTTTGCTAGGGGCGGTTACTTCTCGCGTAAGAGTCCGCGATGCTGGGGAGAATGGGCAGCCGAAATAAAAAAATGCTTATGAGCTTGTGCGGAACGCCTTCTTTCAAGCTTCCGAGCTGGAGCCCCCAACCCCCCTCGGGATTTTCTATATGAATATTCTGGTCACCTTGCGTTGTTCCTTTTCTGGACTCTGAGTTAAGTTCCACGCGTAACGCGACATAGGCGTGTTCTGTTGAACATTTCGTCATTTCTTGGAATAGGCTGCAGAGGACACTGATCTCGGGATGGCATAGTTAGGGTTCTCTGCCCTCCCCCCACCCCTCCTCTCGCAACTCTCACACCGCATGAGAAAATAAAATTGGATTTCTTCCCGGGGCCGGCCTCGAGCTCCCCCCTCCCTTCCCCTCGCCCTCCCCTCTCGCGCCCGGCCAAAGGCCTGAGCCAGGCTTCCCGGGGGGATTGTGGGCCAGGCTCGCACGCCTGAGACGCAAGGTCACGAAAAAGATTTAGAGTTGCAAACGTGTTTTCCACGAGAAAACTTGACAGCATTTAGGCTATTCGGGCCTCACGGTGTCGAGGGCAGAGGAGACGGCAGGGGCGCAAACCCCGCTGGGAAGTTGCGTTGAACGTGTGGCCATCGTGGTCATGCCCGCCGAACTATAATGACGATTTTCTTGGTCGATGGTCGCGCAAGTCCAAGAAGGAAATTTTATCTTCGGCTATCGGAGCCAGGAAAGATACCGCTGCCATTACACCTGTTCCGCCTCGACTATTTGACGTGAACTTAAAATTGGCTTTTCGTATTTACCCATTGATACGGAGGTCCGCCGAGCGATAAAAGGATCTCAAATTGCGCAGCGCGCTTTTCCCGCTCGCTCTCCCCTCTCTCCTCGGCCTCTGGCCCCTTTCTCTGCTCGCCGCGAAAAGCACCGAGGCCCCCAGTCACCCCCTCGCCCCTCCTCCACCGTGGTTGCCGTCTCTTTGACGAGAGCTTATTCTTGTGATCTTTTGGTGCCTTTTCGCAGAGCCTCGGATTGGCCGAAGGGCTCAAAGATTCTTCCGTCAACTCTAATATATACAGGCCCCTCCCCTCCCCTCCCCCCGTGCTGCTTTCTCACAAGGGAAGCTTATCCCCCCTTTCTCTGCTTCCACGCTTCCCCACCGCGGTTCTGTATACTTCCTCACTCAACAGGAAGAAGTTGCTGGGCTACTTCCATTCCCTGTTTATTCATTGTACATAGACACGCCCTCCCCCACCCGACCCGACCACGGCATCCCCATTTCCCTCTGAACAAGACCGGGGCAAAGCGCAGAAGTCACACTTGCCTTTGCACGCAAGAAAGCAGGGACTGCAGCCAAAAGGCAAGGGAAGGCGACGAAAAGAAGCCGGAATGTTTGGAAGACGGCAGTCGGGAAAATCCAAGCAACACGAGCAAGAGCGGCAGCAGCAACAGCAGCAAGAGGCGGGCAAAGAAGCGGAGCAGTCGCAGACGGAGCAGCCCCATGAACGGCAATTGCTGCAGCCATCCACCTCTGCGCCCGCCTTATCGCGGCATCCGGGAGGGACCCATCCCGGCTACCGCAGTGTGCCCGGCTGGCGGCCGCTCAAGATCAACGAGAAGTTCACGGGCTTCGCGTATTACGAGGGAGGCACCTCACACACCCGCTACCTCTCACACCTCCCCGAAACCCCCTGGCCACACGCCTCGGCCTTTGACGAGTTACGCGCACGCGAAACCCTCTCATATTTCGCTGAGCCTTACGTCGCCATGTTTAATGACAAGCCCCATTATTACTGCCTCAATTGCAATGTTGGTAAGGATGATTTGTGCAGCGCTATGTCATCAAATTCCTAACGCTTGTTTTTGTATTTGATGGATCCGCATTCAATCCATCCATCTAGGCTGGGATGATGAGGAGATCACACGGAAACATATTCGTGATGAACACGGTCCTCACAATTAGAATCCTCCCTTTGCAATCCACATTCACATGCGGCTAATCCACTGCTGTTAATCTAATGCATCGCCTAAGACACTTTGATCTCATCCTTATTTATTTGTCGTTGTTATATATCTTTTGTCTAGCGCTGGGCGCATGTTTGAGCAGAAACACGCGAAATTAAAAAAAATCCCTTTTTCTCATCCTCCCCTTTCAACTATTAAAATCTGTCATCTTTAATTTCTACTCGTGAATTTGCCCCAAGTAATGTCAACCTTTCTTTTTTTTTTATTACTCCTCGCTAATTCTTTCACCAAATATACAGATAGACTAGAATGTGTTAATAATAATGCTCTAAAACCTTATGTGACTGGGCAGAATACTTGGTAAATAGGATTGTCTCGGGTCAACTTCGGCCAGATGACGTGGCGTCCATGTGCAGGCATGGTGGGAATCAAACGGTAGTTGGGATTAAGGACCAGACTATTCAAGCCTATTTTGCAGAAGCGGATCTGATTCTGATCGACTCATACCGGAAGAGAGCTCGACAGGGGAGGTGGGCTGGAGGATCAGCAGTGCTGATAAAACGGTTTAATGGCAATAGGTGTCAGAAGAAAATGTTCATATGCGCAAAAAGGGCGTTTCCAGTGCCAATCCATTTAAACTCTTACTGTATTAGTCAGCCGTATAATCAGGCCCGGATAAACTACGGCGATTTGCTAAGGCAGGTCGTGCAAGCCACTCTCGGATAGGCCACGCAAGCATGGAGGGTGACTTGTGGGGTACTTACTCACCCATTAGGTGGAGAGCTTTGAAAAGGAAATCTCAAGAAGCACTGCTGAATAATCGTTATGGTGACTGTTAACCATGACAAACGTCGACGTGGCTATAAATTCAGGGTTTAATGCTCCGATATTTAATATTTAATACCAAGCATAGGGCTCCAAAACCAAAACAGCGACTCTTTTGCAAGTTTGGAATTCATTTTCTTTGAATTCTCCAATCCCGGAAAAAAAGAACCAACTCCATTATAATGTGGTTCCGCAAACAGAAACCACCCCCACCCCCTCCGGCCGAGAGCCAGCCATTGCCAAAGCGCAATTTCCTTTCCGATCTAGTGTTTCATTGGGCAACCCCCCTACTGAAGGTCGGCTACAAGAGACCTCTGCAGAAAGAAGGTGAGTGGAGTGGACTGTCGAGATCTTCACATGGAGGACTAAATTGGGTCTTGTAGATCTCTATGTTCTAAATACAACACAGCAGGCTGAGTATCTCTCCAATCGTTTACGGGAGAATTGGGCCAAAGAAACTAGAAAGACAAAGCCTTCGCTCGTTCGAGCATTATGGGCCACATTCTCAAGCATTCTTATAGTGGCGGGTATTCTTCGAGTGGTTTCCGATGTGCTGACCGTCATAGCGCCCCGTGAGTCATAGTTGTTGTTTGTGTTTTGTTGGGTCATTCTTCTCACTTTGCACTCTATCGCTCCTCTGCTTAGTTATGATTCAGGAAATTATCGCCGTCGTCAGTCAATCGAGCTCTTCAAACCCACCTCCGGAGTGGAAAGGATACGTTTTCGCCGTTGCACTCTTCTTGATTCAGGAGTTAATGTCACTGACATTGCAGCACTCTTTCCAAATCGGAATGTCGGGTGGCATTAGTGTGCGCACCGCCGTTATTACCACCATCTACCGCAAAGCACTCGTATTGAGTGGGAAAGCACGCCAGGTATGGCATTGCATTGCATGACATTGCATTAGCGTGGAATCTTCTCCATGCCTCCCCTCCCCCCCCCAGAGATTCGGTCGCTAATTTTAACTCGGTCTGAAATCTCATTCTAGGAATTCACCAATGGAAAAATCACCAATCTCATGTCTACGGATGCCGCCCGCCTGGACATGGCAGCGGGTTATCTCCACAACCTTATCAGTGCGCCTGTTGAGATCGTGGTTGCCCTTATTCTTCTCATTCGCTATCTTGGCCCGTCGGCGCTGGCTGGACTTGCAGTGCTTGTCGCCTTTGGTCCTTTGCAAGGTCAAATCATGAAGGTGCTAGCCAAGTTCCGGAAGAAGGCGACCACCGTGACGGATTCTCGGATAAAGCTCACCCAGGAAGTGCTCTCCGGAATGCGCGTGATCAAGTTCTACGGCTGGGAGAAGAATTTCCTGGATCGTCTCGGCATCCTTCGACGCAGAGAATTGCACTACGTTCGTCAATTGCTTATGGTGCGTGCAGGTGTTGCAGGAGTCACTATGGTAAGCGATTTGAGATTGCCATTCGGACGACGCAGGAGCCTCTTTATCTGACGCTTTTCTTTGTGTTCTCTGTGGTTTAGATGGTTCCGACCCTGGCCACCATTGTCACCTTTATTATTTATACAGTGATTGGCAACGAATTGACCCCCGAAGTCGTCTTCCCAAGTCTTG
The DNA here is from genome assembly GCF_041956535.1 of Calcarisporiella thermophila. Classification (NCBI taxonomy): domain Eukaryota; kingdom Fungi; phylum Calcarisporiellomycota; class Calcarisporiellomycetes; order Calcarisporiellales; family Calcarisporiellaceae; genus Calcarisporiella; species Calcarisporiella thermophila. The sequence goes on from NW_027192206.1 coordinate 405,604, forward strand.
CCCTGTTCAATATGGTATGCTCTCCCGATTCCCTCTTCTCGGTTGGCTTGCATGTTAAATGTTGTTTTTCCAATCTATCTAGATTCGCATTCCACTTATTATGCTTCCAATGGTCATTGCGGCGGTCGCAGACGCCAAGGTCTCACTCGGCCGTATCCAAGAGATGCTTCTCTCCCCAGAGCTCGACACCCTTCCCCCCATTGTTGCCGACGCTAAATACGCAGTGCGGGTGACCGATGGCGAGTTTGTGTGGGAGTCTCCCCCCGAAAACCCTCCTGAGAGCAAGAGCGAAAAGAAAAAGAAGAAGAAGCTGGCGAAAAAACAAGCCAAAGCCCTTGGGGAAGCCGCTGCCGATAGCCGTGAGAAGAAGCCCGAGGAGGTGGATACCATGGATAAAGAGGAGCATTCTGAGGGGTCGACCACAGAGCTCGCGGAGACAGATTCGAATGAAAATACCCTCAAAGAGAAGAATGAACAAAACGATTTTGTCCTACGGAATGTTCAGCTCAATATTCCTCGCGGGCAACTGGTTGCTGTCGTGGGTGCCGTCGGATCCGGTAAAAGCTCGCTGTTGAATGCCCTAGTCGGTGAGATGCGCAAGACTCGCGGAGAAATCGAATTCGGTGGAACGGTCGGATATTGTCCACAGACGCCCTTCATTCAGAACGCGTCTGTGCGCGGCAATATCACCTTTGGCCTGCCCTTCGACCAGGAGAAATACCAACGTGTAGTGGACGCGTGTGCCCTTACCCCCGATCTGAAGATTTTGCCTGATGGCGATCAGACGGAGATTGGGGAACGGGGTGTGAACATCAGTGGAGGTAAAGCATTTTATGCATTTTTTTTTTCCCCTGATAGAAATGGATTCCTAATGCTTCATGGTCCATTGAATAGGGCAAAAACAGCGGGTCAATATCGCCCGAGCCGTCTATTTCGACAGCGACATTGTGCTCCTCGACGATCCGCTCTCCGCAGTCGACTCGCATGTCGGGCGGCATTTGTTCGAAAAATGTATCCTTGAGGCCCTGAGCGGCAAAACCCGCATCTTGGTCACCCACCAGCTACATTTCCTTCCCCGGGTCGACTACATTATTGTGATGGATGACGGAGAAGTGCGAGAGGAGGGAACCTATGCCGACCTCATGAAAGCTGACGGGGAATTTGCCCTTCTGATGAAAAATTACGGCGGGGTGGAGGACGAGGATGAGGAGGCTGAGAAGGAGGCGAAGGAGTCCGAGCAGGCAGCCCAGCTTGAAGCCACGGAAGAGGCCGCTGTAGAGGTGGCCGCGATCAAGGACGGGGATACGAAGAAAGAGGTGGCCATCCAAAAAGCGGCCCGCCTAATGACAGAGGAGGAGCGGTTCACGGGCAACGTGGACAAACGGGTGTACATCGCCTATATGAAATCGGCTGGCGCCTACACGCTCTCGCTGGTGTTCGTGTCTCTCATACTCTCACAGGCGTCCAACATCATGACGAGCGTGTGGCTTTCCTTCTGGTCTGGAAATCGATTTGAGCTCCAAGGGCCGGTGTACATGGGCGTGTACGCTGGCTTGGGAGGAGCCCAGGCTCTTCTCTCGTTTGTGAATGGTATCTTTTTCGCTATGGCTACGGCGCTCGCTGCGGAACGGCTCCACTCTGCGACACTGAACAACGTGCTCCGCGCACCCATGGCCTTTTTCGACACAACCCCCCTTGGTCGCATCATTAACCGCTTTTCCAAGGATGTGGATGCTATCGACAACCTTTTGGGCGAATCGTACCGCATGTTTTTGCAGACCCTGTTCCTTGTCTTTTCCATCTTCGTTCTGATTGCCACCATCTTCCCCGTGTTCCTCGCGCCCATCGTCCCGCTACTTGGCATCTATTACATCGCCGGCTCCTTCTACACCGCCACCTCGCGCGAGCTCAAGCGCCTGCAATCGATTCTGCGCTCTTCGCTCTACGCTAATTTTAGCGAGACTCTCTCCGGCCTGCCGACCATCCGTGCCTTCCGCGTGCAGCAACGTTGCATAGGCGATAACGAACGCTTCTCCGACCTCGAGAATATGGCCTACTACTTGACCATCACCATCCAGCGGTGGCTCGGCCTGCGCCTTGAACTCCTGGGCAATACCATTGTGTTCCTTGTGGCCATCTTCTCCGTCGCCTATCGGTACAACGTCAGTTCCTCTATCGTGGGTCTGTTGCTCAGCTACTCGCTCCAGACCACCAACACGTTTGGGTGGTGTGTTCGCCAGCTGGCCGAAGTGGTAAGTTGCGATCCATTTGGTTTCGCCGTGGTCTTTGCATCGCTGTGGCGGCTTGAAATTCATTTTCCCCTGCACATTTAGGAAACCAACATGAATGCCGTGGAGCGTCTCTTCCATTACGCGTACAATCTGGAGCAAGAGGCCCCCGACGTCATCCCCGATAATCGTCCGCCGGAGAACTGGCCGGCTCGCGGCGAAATTCAGATCGAGAACATGCAGCTGCGTTATCGCGAGGGGCTTCCCGTCGTGCTCAACGACATCAATGTACATATTCACGGGGGAGAAAAGATTGCCGTGGTGGGGCGCACTGGCTCGGGTAAATCGTCCATCATGGTCGGCCTCTTCCGTATCGTTGAATTGTGCGGTGGGCGCATCATGATCGATGGTGTCGATGTGTCGAAGATCGGTCTCAACGACCTGCGCACGAAACTCGCCATCATCCCGCAGGATCCGGTCCTGTTCCATGGCACGTTCCGATCGAACGTGGATCCATTCGGACGGTACACCGATCTGGAAATTTGGGATGCTCTGGCTCGCTCCGATCTCAAGAACTACGTCTCGAGTCAGCCTGGCGGGCTCGAGGCCCCTATTGCCGAGGGCGGCGAGAACTTGAGCGTGGGGCAACGCCAGCTGATCTGTCTGGCTCGTGCCCTGCTTACCAAGGCCAAAATTATTGTGCTGGATGAAGGTAATTTTACTTGGGCTCATTCGGATTCCCGGCCATTACTGACGCTCTTCCGCCCCTAATAGCCACCGCTTCCGTGGATTTGCAGACCGATGCGCTGATTCAGCGGGCGCTTCGTGAAGACTTCAAGGACTCCACCGTCCTCACGATTGCCCATCGTCTCAACACCATCATCGATTACGATCGGGTGCTCGTTTTGGAGGCGGGCAAGGTAAAGGAGTTCGATACGCCGGCCAAGCTCCTCGAGGATCCCGAGGGTGCGTTCACCCAGATGGTGGAGAACACCGGGCCCACCAATGCAGCTCTCCTAAGGAATATGGTGAAAAATTGATACCCTTATAGATACTGGTCTTAATAATTGTCACTCATCACGCACGTTATCATCCCACTCTGTCTCGTTATTTATCAATCTTATTCATATTTAAAATCTCTTCCCTATCTTGCGTCGGCTCCTCACACTATTTATTATCACCTCCCAATTCAATCTACATTGCTTCCTGGGTCCCTTTTTTCCCGGATTTTTCATACACTTAATAAACACAGAGCTATAATCACGATGAGTTTTCGACAGATTTGTTTAGCGCTTTATTTTAATTCATTCTTCTTGAATCGCGCGTTCCAATCGCGAGGCGGGGAGCATGGATCGCTGGACCGTTACGCAAAATCAAAGCGAAAAAGCTCGTGTGCATTTAGGCATATTGACAAGTGGCAAATGGCCGCGCGGCCCTGAACCGGTTTGAAATTTGTTTTTATTATGCTCATTACATTTACTTGTGGTCCTTGTTTACCGTGCATCCCGCAGCAAAAGGCTTACTTCACATCATCTTCCCCCTCTCCACTACAGAGCGTAAAGAAGCCCTTTCGCGTCGTCCGTTCCTTTTTTTTAGCCCCCCCCCCTTTTTTTTTCCCTTCCTTAAAATTGAAGCTTCGAGTTTTATTTTTTATTTTTTCTTCCTCTTATTTTTCCCTCCCCTTATTCCTGATCGGATAGAGGCTAGGTCGAAGATCAGAATGGTCCACTTTCCTTCGTGTATACCTCGAGAGCATCTATTAAATTAAAGATTCCATGTTTTATATACCTACTCACTTTCTTTATTCCCTGTATATGATAATTATTTCATTTCTTAATCCTACTGCCTTATCATCTAATCTCAACCAAGCTAATACAATGCGCTCGAGGCTGCCCCATGGGCAGCGCCATAGACATCCTAGTCAATTTCCATCGCTCTTGCCGCAACCATCATTGGCCTTGCTCCTCTTCCTCATCATCCTGGCTAGCTTCGCCGGAATGGCCCAGAGTCAACAAACTCTGGTGATACCCGTTTCGGTGGTGGCCGCCAAGCCCATCCCTCCTCAAGCTGCAGCCCGCGGGGTGCAGTTTCTCTTCACCATCCCGACAACCACCTTTGCCCTCGACAATAGCGGAACCAGCGCCACGCAATCTAACGATGTGCTCTCGCTCCTCCATCTCTCCGCCTCGCTCTCCCCCGACGGAAAACAAGCGCTGCCTAGTTGGCTGGTGTTCGATCCGACCACCTGGACTTTCTCGGGCATCCCTCCCGCCACCGCCTCGTCTATCACCGTGTATGTCATCGCAACCGACGGCGCGAACAACACGCTGATGCAATCGTTCGCGCTAGTTCTCGATGAGCGTTATCCCCCGAAGCTCCTTCGCTCCATCCCGGATCAATGGGTCTATTTTGGCCAATTTGTGCAGTTCACACTGCCGGCTGGTAGTTTTGCTTCCGCCGTCGGCGGGAATCTCCAATACTCGGCAACCATTGAGGGCGGCTGGCTTAGCTTCAACCCAACGAATCTCACGTTCACCGGCTGGGCACCTGCCGCGCCCTCACCCGATGTCCAGGGACCCAAGCAGAACATGTCGGTGGTGGTGACGGCCAAAGACCAGCTGAACGGAATGACGGCCACGGGACTCCATGTGATCGTGGTTCCCGATCCCAACGTGCATGGATCCTCTGGCGGCGCAACGGGAGCGCCCGGGGGGTCATCAGCTGCAAACGGACAACAAGGGAGCGGACAAGCTATGACAGGCACTTTGCCGACCGCGCTGGTGGTCGGGTTGACGGTAGTGTCCGGGGTAGCCATCATTCTCGTTGGGGTGCTGATGGGGGCATTCTGCTGCTGGTATCGTCGCCGCAACAAGAAACGTCAGCTTAGCCAAATGCCGCCCGAGGACGTGGAGAAATACTCGCCATGGGAACCTCCGCACTCGCATCCTCATCGCATCTCTTTCTGCCCGCCATCTTTCGACTTCCACGAGGAGGACTATCTGCCCCCCATGATGGAGGACGACATACACCAGGCCGATCGTCTCGCAGTCCCCACTCTGAAATCGCGGCGTCAGTCGTACATGTCGGGCTCGATGCAACGCGGCCACTCGCGGAGCGACCGAACCTCCCACTTTTCCGACACCGCGAGCGCCGAAGGAAGCGAAGCGGCTCCCCCTGCGACCGCCATGGGCACCTATCCAGGCTACGACCCGTCCTTTTACCGACGCGAGCGGGTAAGTAGCGTCGGTTTGGCCGGGGATCCGCGTCGGCACACCATGGCATTTTACGGCTCCAATCGCATGTACCCGACCCGCCCTCCGCCCTCGCACCAATATCGCCGCAACCGCCACAGCATGATGCTCTCTCCTGAAACAGCCCACCACCGTCCCGTACGTACCCCCAGTTGGCGAGCGGTATCGCGTCTCTCCGTCCCGTCGGGCGGGGAGATTTCGTGGATGGCACCTGGAGGGCAGCGATTGCGACGGACCACAGAGCGTGTATCGGAGGTGGCGCGTCGGGTGAGCGCGGTACCCACTGAGTTCTTTGACTCGGACGACACTTCTTCCGAGAGCGCTTCGTCGGATAGCAGCGAGCAAACCAGCATGGGCGTGATGATGGATGCATCGATTGCGGCGTTTGAGCGACGTAAGGCCGCGATGTCTCGCGAGTTCGGGAATGTGTCGGATACGGGGGGGAGCTTTCGGATTGGAGCATCCGAAATAGGTAAGGATCACCAGGGGTCGGAGTCCGAGGATGAGGTGGACGAAGAGGAGGAGGAGGAGGTGGTGGGAGAGGAGGAAGGAGTGGAGGAGAATAAGATAAAAAATACGAAATCACTACAGGTTAAGGAGAAGGGAAAAGCGGGAAGGGGAAAAGTGGAAGATGAATTGGCCGATGAGCGTGGGGCCTCATCCTTTCGCTTTTCCCTTAACATGAACAATCCCTTTGCACGCGAGTGGGTCAAGAAGATAGTGGGGAGTGGGAGCAGCGTGGGCAGCGGCAACAGTAAAGAGCAGGCGCCGGAGACGGACGTGGAAGAGGAGAAACCCGGGCCGGAAAGAGAGAACTCCCTCTTCCCGCGCACCCTCCAAATTGACACCTCTATGCAGAGAGACCAGCCATCGCAGCCTCAGACCCAGCCCAAGCAGGACGGCTCAGCGCTGCCCAGTGATGCTTCGCTGTTCCGCAAAACACAGGACCCGCAGGGGAACTGGACGACTTCCAATGACGATGGCAGGGGAAGGGGAAAGGATGAGGTCGCGGAGGCCAGGGCGGCCGCTGTAGCAGTGCGCCCGTCTCAGTGGGATGACGGAAAGGATATACGCTCTTTGCACCCGATAGATTTTGATAACAGCCGTCGTTCCTCCGCTGACACACGCACCTCTAGTGGAGATAGCGCGCCACCGACCCCCAACTCCGGATACATTTGCGTCTCGGCTGATGTCATGGTGACAACGGCCGACTCGGCTATGCGCTTGATCAATGGTCCGGATATGAATGAGAAAAAAAATAGGTAGGCGTGCGATGCCATTTCCTGATTTCAAATGCTATGTGAGAGTTGTATTGATTTCGCTTCTTTTTGCCAGCGAGTTACCCTCCATGACAACGGCGGAGAAGCGCCTATCTCAAGGATGGAGTATCTATAAACGGCTGTCTAATAGCGTGGCCCCACGGCTTAGCCTAGATGAAGTCTCCACGGTGGCGTTATCCCCAGAAAAAAATGGGGTTGATACCGATGCTTCGACACTTTCTCGGTCACCCACGCGTCCTGCACCCATTCTTGTAGCCCACGTTGGAGAGCCCTTCCATCATGCGGCACGCGCAGCAGCAGATTCACTGGCTGCGGGATGTCGCCTGATGGCCGAATTGGATGGGTCGCTGCCCCCCGGGAGAGGGGAAAAGCTTCCGTCGTGGCTGCATTTCGACCCTCCGACTGCAACTCTATGGGGCGTACCGTACGGGTACGACTCGAATGGGAACATAAAAGTGAGAGTGATGAGTTTGCCGGCAACAAAAACGGGTCGGGAGGAGAGTGAAATAAAGGTGGTGTGTCGATTGGTAATAAGAATTGTTGCAGATGGTGAGGCCGTGCGTGCCGTTGAGTGAGGAGAGCAGTTTATTTTGTTTGTTTTGCATGCTAGTCCCAAATAATTTTGTTTCTATCTCTTTAATCTGCCTACACTTTTCCTTTACATTTTCATTTTTCAATTTTCATTTTTTTTTTCCCTCTTCTCTAATGTCAAGCTGAGTATTATACAAATATACAAAATGATATTTCCTACTGACGACACAATACACGAAGCACACCTCGTGCGCCTGGAATGTCCGTGCCACTTCATAAAGCTGAATATGGAAAATAAAATTACGGATTCGAGAAACTTAACTTTGCGCATAGTATCCATTCTCTCTTCCTTCTCCACTGATTGTTATAGCTGGTATATACAGACATATACTTGGTCGGCATGGCCATACTACCTACACATAAACTTTATTTTAATGGATTCATTGCCATCATTGTTTTGACAATCTGTTTGATTAATATCCCTCCTCTCTCCATCCATCGCATCGCGGCATTTCCGAAATTGACCACGCGGGACATTCGGCAGGACGACACAGGTAATGCCATCTGCCTGGAGCCGGAATGTAAAGCGGCTGCGTTGGATATTCTCGCTGACATGGATCAGAATGTCAATCCATGCGAGGACTTTTATGGCTTTGCCTGCGGAGGCTGGGAGGCACGCCACCAGATACCAGCAGACAAGCCGGGAATAGACAATTTTGACATCATCGCGGACGAGAACAAGGTGAATATTGTGGATGAGGTGCTTTGCTTGTGTTTTTTATGACCTTCATTTATATGTTCTCCTCGGTGTATTATCCGGGTGCATATTTTGTTCGATTCAAATGCAGGTATTTCTTCGAGATATCCTTGCCAAACCATACACTCCGCCTGATCCCAAATTCCAGGCCCTGAGTCGGAAGCAGCGGGATATCGACGCGGCGAATTTCCAGAAAGTCAAAAACATTTACGATGCTTGTATGGATGAAGAGAAGATCAAGCAACTCGGGGCAAAGCCTATTCTTCCCATTCTTCGGATGATTCTCGAGGGGTACCCCGTGGAGGTGCCTCTCCCCGATTATTTCACCGCACCCATATCCAAATTGAAGAAGCACTACCCCATTAATGCGAATAGACTTGGTGCTCTCCTCGCCAATATGTCGACGTATGGCATGGATTCTATCATTGGGGGAAACGTGGCTGCGGATTTGGCCGACCCAACGATGAACGCACTATGGATCACCGAAAACGGAGCCACTCTCCCTAACAAGCGATATTATGACGACCCCGCGACCACCACCGTCTATCGTTCCACCATCGCGGATACGTTTAAGCTGATCCTGGGCGAGCTTGCGCTGGAGCTGTGGCCTGAGAGGGATGCCAGCGCTCCAATACAGGATCAAGTGTGGAGCAAGATGGCGGAGGAAATTACACAATTCGAACATCAAATGGCATCCGTGACCCTCTCCAAAACGAGAATGCTAGATCCGGCTTCAATCTACAATGTAGGAAATGTCACATACATGGACGACATTGCCCCCAATATCGGCTGGACTGCGTATCTTTCAGCTCTGCTCACACCGAGTGATAATGCATTTCCTCGCAAGACTATACCCGAGTCCTTCATTGTGGAGTCACCATTCTACGTCCAAAAGATTTCCCAGGATATTCTTCCAAACACCTCGCCAGCTACACTACAGGCGTATCTACTCTGGCGAGCAATATACATAGGATTCCTGCCCTTTCTTAGTGAGAAATACCAGATCCCCTCGAGGCGCCTCAAGTTTACCCTAAACGGGATCAAGGAGATTCCCCCACGCTGGCGACTCTGTCTCAGCGAAGTCACCTACGGCATTGGTCAAGCAGCTGGCCGCTATTTTATTCTGAATCGTTTTGGCACCGAGGCCAGAAAACAAACAACAGAAATGATCACACAGATACAAAAGGACTTCCGTACACGTCTGTCGCAGCTGCCGTGGCTACAGCGGGAGGATTTGACTCAAGCGCTCTTGAAGGTGGATTACATGGAGAAAAAAATTGGGTACTCTTCAGGGACCCTTAACCTAATGGACCCAGAGTCGGTACAGGATTATTACAAGACACTACAGACCAAACCTGACGAGTATCTCTGGAATGCGGTGAGGGAGAATCATTTCCGGAATGACCAGGCTATAAAAATGGTTGGAGAGCGGGTGGACAAATCCCTATGGCAGATGAATCCGCACGATGTGAACGCCTATTACGTGCGTATTGTGGACCAGCTCGTGTCGAGTGTATTTTCTTCTGGTATTAACCTGATTCCTCCTTTGCTGCATTCCTAGGATGCCACGAACAACGAGATCGTTTTCCCCGCAGGAATCTTACAAACCCCCTTTTTCCATCCCAAGCTGCCAGCCTATCTAAACTACGGAGGGATCGCAACCATTGCCGCGCACGAAATCACGGTATATTGTGTTTTTTTTTTAATTTCCAGATTACTTCTGCGACTGGCTTTAAATCTAAATAGAAGCTTTTTATAATAGCACGGGTTCGATCAACATGGTCGCTTGTTTAACCCCACAGGAAGAATGGTAAACTGGTGGAGCAATATTACGGCTAGCAAGTTTGAGGAGAAAGCGCAATGCTTTGTGAAACAAGTAGGGGTGCATTGTTGAAGTCTTTGATGTTCACAATCTAATGATTCCATAGTATTCTAACTACACGATCCGGGGTCCCGAGGGAAGTGTGCTTCCCGTCAACGGGGACCTCACTCTTAGCGAGAATCTCGCCGACAATGGTAGCTCATTTCTTCCCTTCTCTCTGCAGATAAATACGCATATCCTTAAAATTCCATTTTTTTTGTTCCTCTATGTCTTAGGCGGCTTGCGTACAGCCTATTCTGCCTGGTCCAACACCTCCTCTATTCTGAACCCGTCGCTCCCATTCCCGCCCTCATTCGCCAACTATACACACGCTCAGCTTTTCTTCATCCAATTCGCTCGAGTATGGTGCGGCAAAAAAACCCCGCAGGACTTGACCCACCTGGTGCTCACGGACCCTCATCCCCCGAATCGAGTTCGCATCAACGGAGCCATCAGAAACCTTGAAGAGTTTGATAAGGTATGGGGATGTGCGATGGAGAGAGGCGTGGCCCGGGATGCGAGCTCGAGATGCGAGCTATGGTAGAATCGGAAGCGTGGGAGGGGAGGGTGTAAAACTAATAAATTAATGTAACATAGCTTTGGAAATGGTATTGAAGCCTTGATGATACCTTATTATGTCCCAGGGGGATCTATTGTCTACTGTCTCAATAAAGCCATACTCTGCGCTCTTGGTGTATTTTCGCCTTTGAGTGGCCGTGAATTATTTGAGTGACGGTTACTCGATCGTACAAGGAAAGCTAAATTAGGACCTGCATTAATTGCCTGCAGCCTAAATTAAATTGAACTCGTTCAACATAACCGCTTCCGCTTTGGATGTGGTTATGTGAGGAGTTACATATACTTTTACGTGTTGTTTTCTGTACAAGCATATTTTACTCCTCTCCCTCCTAACGGTCGTTTTGGCCATCTCATCATCGCCAGCTATTTCTTTTTCCTTCTCCCTTTTCCATTCCTTTTTCGTTCCAGAATGGCGCGTTTCCCGTTCCTTGCTACTCTCCTTTCTCTCTCACTGTCATTAGCCGGAGTTGTCCATGGAAAAGGCGGCGGTAAAGGTGCTGGTGATTGCAAAGATGTTCACCTCGATTTCACCTCGACTTTCAACAAGAATTTCTTCTTCGATATTGACAATAATCCAGCTCAATGGTTGCTATCTAAACAGGGTCTTGAGTTGAAATTGTCGCCACCCACTAAGTACATTCCAGCAAAGAGTGACGAAGGGGAATACAACAAGTTTGCTGGGAATGGGCCGACCTTTAATTCGACATTCCTATTTCAATACGGCAGCGTGGAGGCAACCATTAAGCCAGCCCAGCCGGGAGGCGCGGTTACTGCATTTATTGTAAGTGCACCAATGGTACTTGAAAAAAAAAATAGCTGGGTAAAGTGTATTAATTCATCTCCTGTATTATGGGGGACTCCATAGTTGATGGCAGACAACGGGGACGAGGTGGATTATGAGTGGGTTGGAGGTGCTCAACAGGTCCAGAGCAATTATTTCTACCACGATCATATAGTCTATGGCGTCAATGGAAAGACGCACAACATTCCCCCAGGATTTGTCCGGTACAAGATAGAAAGAACACCCGAGATCATCACTTGGTATGTGAACGATAAACCTGTGCGCGTCAAGAGGCGGGCAGAAACCTGTAAGGGCGGAGTGTGCCAGTTCCCCAATGCACCAGCACGAATCTCGTTTGGTGTCTGGGATGGGAGCACTGAGCCGGGCACAGCGGGATGGGCAAATGGACCGATGAAATGGAATAAGCTGAAAGACGTGAGAGCCTACGTGAGGGACGTGACGGTGAAGTGCCAGTAATTTATCTCTTTAATCAATACCCTGCCACGCATATAATCCTGATACAATAATATCTCTTCCTTTTTCCCTTTTTTGTCATCGATATGAACGTCGTTATTTCTACTGTTAACGTATAAAATTTGGCATCGAGCTCCTTTATTGTTATTTTGCATAACAGCTCAGAGTAAAAGCTTTTATATAAAGCATTCTCGGGGTATACAACCCCCCCCCCCCGTTTATACTCAGAGAAAAGGGGTACACCTATTCTACTTGCTTCATGTTGATAAGCAAATCTTTCATTCCTCCATAGACCCAAAATGTGATTGCACTCGCAGGTGCTGCCTTGATGATGCCTGGCGTCAGACCTTTATACAGCGCAAAAAAGCCTTCATGCCGAATCACCTGCCGTGCACACACAAACATGGACTTTGAATAACGAGGGACATCTTCTATGACATATTGATTGCGACTTGGCCCTTGAACCTAGAGAGTAACCGGAATTTAAGTTGAAAGTAGCTGCTCAAGAAAGCTAGACGCTATATAGAATGCTCACCTGCAAACGTTTGCGAATCACATCCATCGGAAACACGCCTACTTTGCTAATAACTCCAGCAAGAGCCCCACTTACAATGTCCTCAGTGCCATGCATGAAAGTAGGCCATAGCTCACGCTCCTAATTGAGAATGGTCATATATGTAGATATATTTAACAAAAAATTAAATGCCCTAGAATCGATTATCAAATAGCGAGCAGCCCTACTTCCAACCACCACAATCCTCGTTTAATTGCATCGTAAGCACCAAACATCAGGCCCATATACGGCATTATCTGCACCACAGTGGGTACGACACCTCTATAGAACCCTCTAATCCCTTCGCATTGGTATATTTGTCTAAACGCCTGTGAAAATCCGGTGTAGATGCGCCTTTCGCCTTGCATTGCAAAACGCGTGCGCATCAAGTCTAGTGGGTATGTTGCCGCCGTGGCAATGGATCCAGCACTTGCGCCACAGAGGAATGATTTTGTCGTTGGATGAAGGGGGAAATAATGTTGAGACTAGAAAGCGAACAAGGGTTTCAAGATTAGCCAGCCGTCATAGACAACAGTACCCAGAAAAAACCCTACAAAGGAATCCAGCAAGCCCTCTATGGACCGATACGCAGAAAACTGCACTGCACCATAGCTTAAATATAGTAATTCGGCCGATAGATTGCCCTTCCATAGTGCTCGAGGGCCCTCCTCACGTACAATGACAGAAATTCCATGCCATGTCCCACGGTATTTCTTGTTTAAAGGCTGAGTAGAAGGATAGTTAGGCGTGGCGGAACGCGGCAGACCAACCAGAGATTGGACGGTCGAGACCAAAGTGTTTGGTTGGGTTTGAAGCTGCACATTAAAATGAAGGGTAATATAGCATGTTAAGCATAGGTGATGAAGGAGAATGCGAATATAGTGAAGATCGTACCTGCAATCGAATTTTTACAACATCTATTGGGGAGATGACAAAACGTGATACAACTCCCGCCGTGGCTCCACAAAGTGCAGTTTCTGCTCCCGAGAGTTGCGGAGAGACTATCCCTGAAGAGCTGTGGTCCCTCGGAATATCGTGAGAAACTTCTGTGTCTAAGAATACGAATGACATGATAATTATTATTAATTTTCAGAATCATTTCAATCCGGAATGTGGTTATCCTTCGACATCTATAGCTCAGAATGTCCTAGTTTAGATCATGAGCTTACCCGTACTAGTATGTGTTAGCGGCAGAGTGGATGCAGTTGACGCCGTAAGCATGAAAATCGAAAAGGGTGGGTAGAGTATTAGAAAATGGAAAATGCAATTTGGACTATCCAAATTATAATTGTATCGGAGAAAAAAACGACCATTGGAACTAAATTTTATTCACTAGTAAATTGCTTGACAGGTTATTCCATGAATATCCATTACTTCTCTAGTTATCAAGGAGAGGTGAGGGGGATAAAGATATAGAAAACGTCTAGAGGCCTGAATCAAAGGAAATGTCGGCTCATTCGTGCGTAGAAAAAAAAAGTACAAAAACTCAACATTATTTACAAAGTAAATTAAAAAAAGAAAGAAATGTGTTGTATTGTATTGAGTTGGGTGATTGAAGCGGTTGAACCTCGTACATATGACGACTATGAGCGCTCGCCTCCTTCCGTCACATACGCAATCAAGACTGTGATGTCATCCACTTTGCCTCCCAAATATCTACCTCCATGCTCACGAGCACTCTGGGCCCAAGGTGACATTCTCTTGGGGTCAAGCGAGAATCGCCGCGCAGTTTCAGTCAACTTTCTCGATAGGTTTCGGACGCAGCACAAGAGTTGGTCCGCAATCTGTTCGCTGTCCATCCCATCCTCTTTAGCCTTGTTTCTTAGCTCCGCGATAGCCTCGGCCTCTGCATTTACAATTGCAAGAGCCTCCGAATTATACAAATTGTCAAAGAGCCCGTCCGTCGCTAGGATAATAAAATCCCCATCGTATAGTTGCTGTGTCGTGCGAAGTGCGTCCCCGGGTTTATCGAGAATATACTCTCCAGAGCCGGACGGGGCAATGGTAAGTTGATACGGACAATTGAAAAAGTGTTGTAATGAGGGTGCCTGGTAAAACACCTGTCCGTCTCGAATAATGAGGAATCCACTGTCGCCCAGGTTAGCAGAAGTGAGACGCCCCGTACGTTTGCACAGATCAAGAATGCAGGCAGTGCTGCTTCCCGCTTTTACACTCCCTTCGTTAACTAGTTGTTCGAATGCTTCCGTTAGGATACGCTGTGCATCCATCTCTTCCTCTGTATCCTCAGCACGAGGTACTGGCAGGGCCTTTGCAATTCTCGCAGCATGGTCCATTAGGGTCCAACTGAATAGAGCGGGATCTACACCAACCTCAATCCATCCACCAACACCATCTGCCACGCCCATCGCCAAGCCCTTAGCTGTTGCTACATGAAAAAAGGCATCTTCGCCTGCATCAACTTTCTTATTCCCTCCATGTCGTCTTCGCCACAGCGGAATGCTTTGGTTATTGACAGGAACACTTTCCGTCTTCTTTGGATGCCATGATGCTGCTACGACATAGCGAAAGCGAGGGGTCACATCGGTCTTTTGTGCAGTTTCTTTGATTTCTGTTGGTTGCTTTTGAAACTGATGCTGTGGGGACACAGCGGGTATTGCGACGCGGAGAGACTGCCGCGGGCGTGCTGCAGAGGAATTGTTCCTTGACACATTTGGTCGGGGAGAAAGGGAATTATATATATGGGCAGGTTTGTTAGGAAGTCGAATTAAGGAAGCAGAAAAGGAGCGGGTGCGAAGGTATGTAATTGCGCATGCCGCTCTAGATGCCATTCGCTGAAAATTGATTTATCACTAAAATAACATCATGAAAATATTTACGACCATCGTACTTTTGTTTGGGAGTTATGGTGGCGTAGGAATTCTGTGCTTGGCTAGAAAATTGCTTTTTGAATTGGGAATTTGAACTTTGAACGCTGAACTCTGAAAATCAGATACAATCTAGATTGTGCAGCACTTGCTTCATCTGCTTGTCTCGCTGATATAGGTCGAGTCAAATGCAATTACGTTAGATGGGAGAGCCTTTTGTTTAACTCCTGCACCCTGCAATTAAATGGCTCCTTTATTTTGAAAGGGTTGCTCTGCAGGTAAAGTTCCAGCAAACACGAGGAACTCAAAGTTTGGGAGCACTTCCATGACGTTATTCCGATTAATAATTTGAAATGTATTAAAGACCTTATAGTTATGAGCTCTCATTACCCATAATTAAAGGTTGTGCATCTCAAGGTCCACTTGGCCTTGCTTTCATTTCGGAAACCTGTTTTCGGTTAATGAGGTTCAATTTCCGTACACATTTGCCAAGAATTCTGGACACCATTTTGACATGGTATTTGGGTCACTCGCTATTAAAATAAGTTTTGGTAAAGTGCCTGTAGATTAGAGATAATATAATAGTACGATCCTAATCAGACATTATTTTGCTTAGAGATACAGTTCATGACGGATGCGTGAGTTTGCTTATATCATTTCAACTCAAAGAGCATCTAGTAATACTTTAATTTATATTTGTATCAGAAGATGTTTGTACATAACTTTCGAGGCTCCAGCGTGTATGTAATGTATATTGCGTTGCATAGTGTATATCAGATAATTGAGAATTAAAGAACCCAATTGTGAATTTATCGACTATTTCAAATACCATATCTTTTCATAATAGTGTTTTTATTTTACTGTCATTGTTAACATTATTCTGCGTACATTGTATGCAGAATGATGGCGGGCTATTATAATTATGAGCAAAATATGCACATCGCATACAAAAGTGACTACTTAATGTGACTTGGAAATGTTGTAGAATAGTCTTTTTTTTTTGCAATTGTAATTCTTGTTATGTGAACATTAAACTATCAGATGAATCGAGGTGTCTGTTCGTCTCTCCCTAGATTATCTCGTTATAATCTCACCGTTCTCCCAGACGATGCTGGTATTCGCATGGATCGATTTCTCCGTCAGCGGATGGGAGTCCCTCAAGGAACCGTGCAAAAGTGGCTGCGTAAAGGTAATGTTAAAAGGGAGAAAGGAGGGCGAGTCAAGCCAGAGGAGAGGGTGCATGCTGGGGAGAGTTTAGTAGTGTGGGGGTGGAAACACGAAGAGGGACGCGAAAAGGTCCAGGTAATTGAGCTCGATGGGTTTTTTAAAGAGAAGATTCAATTAAAGGCGTCGATTGAGCGTAGGCTAATGATAACCAGGTCGACTGGATTCAATCACTACTTTTATACAAAAACGATGATATTCTAGCTATTAACAAGCCAAGTGGTGTTTCTGTTCACGGTAGATTTGGTATATAGCCCTCCTCACAGTCTCAATTAATAACACTTACTTAATAGGAGGAACGAATAATTGGAGGCATATAGATGCGCATTTGGATGCTCTACGCTTTGGCGGTGAAAAGCCGCGTATTGTGCATCGTCTTGATAGGGTAGCTTCCCTATTTGATTCTCTGGATGCCTATATGTTACTATATATGTTCATTTCGTTTTCTAGGATACATCGGGGATATTGTTGCTTGCGCGAAATAGAAGGACAAGTGCACATCTGGCAGAACTTTTTCGTACAGGAAAAATAGAAAAAAGAGTAATTTATTCTCCTGCCCTTTATCCAATTTCAGAGAGAGAATTGATAGTCTATTTACTCAGTATAAAGCTATTGTTTATGGGCGAGTGAAAACGGAGGGATGGCAGAAAATTGAGAATTTTCTGAGAGTGGAAGGAGACCCACCGGTAGAGAAAGTGCATGTGGCTGGTAACAATAAATAACAGTGCGTTTTTCCCTAAAATGGGTTTTAAAAAAGAGTTATTCCTTTGTTCTAGAGAGTGGAAAGCTGGCTATCACAGACTATCGGACTATTTCGACAAGCAATCATAAGGTATGGAGATAAACCTATGCGTATCGAGCCTTTTCATGATATCACATTTTAAATTTCAACTGTATAGCCTGGGTTTTCACTGCTTGAGCTGCGTCCATTAACTGGTCGAAAGCATCAGTTACGCGCCCATTGCTCGCAAGTGTTACAAGGCAAGTAATTGAAATTGCTAAGAGATGGAAAGGAAGCTCAACCTTCGATCAATAGCACCTATCCTAGGCGATTACAAATATTGGGTGGGACCTCAATGTGACTCAGTGGGCGTGACCCACTCAGATAGAACGCCATTACATTTACATCTGCATAGCATACACATCCCTGCCATGAAGGTAGTTCAATTTTCTCCTTCTTTACTTCCTTTGACCTAAATGGAATGTTCAATTGTTAGAGTCCCATTTTAAAGGCACCTCTACCCGAGTATTTCCATTTAACCCTCGAACAACTAGAGCTTCTCTAATCCGAGCTACCACTCTACCGTTTCTATTGCATCCATGGAAAAAAAAAATTCATGTTTCATTTTCCTATCGGATGGCCTCCATGTAATTTTACGAGAATTTTATCTTGTAGGGTTGAATAAGGGCTCGGACCTTGGGGCGAAATGCGCGTAAACCATATTTGAGATATGCGCCTCTTCTTCAAGTTACTTTCAGACGTGTTATATATTGCATGGGGGATCTTTTTTTTACCATGCTATTTAAATGAAAACAAACAGAGTTTTGGCGAAGCAGTACATACTAGGAGCTTGTAATACACAAGATTTACATGTGATGACTGCGACCACCCCTCGTGCTCCCTGGTCTCATAGTCATTTCTATGCAAATAAGTGTCCTGGCATTACTTGAATTTTCTTCGCCTCATTTATGACACCCACATGCGCTCGTATATATATTTGAGGGAAAAGTACACCGACTTGCTTTCCCTTTCGCTTCTTTTTCTCTCCTCTAAATGGACTACTACTACCCACGGACCTACTACACACATTACTCGCCGTCTCTCACAGCCGTGTACTTACCTCATCACCATTTTCAACAGATCCCCCCTCATTATTGGAATTACATGCATGGATATCCCTATAGCAGGTCGTATTCGCATCTGTATTTGAGAAGGGGATGGAAGAGAAGACTACTGCGCGCAAGATCATTGTTTGACCAAATATTTAATTAGACACTTAAATTTCCTTTGGAATACGGCTGGAACAATGTCGATTCATCTATTCTATGCTTTCATATGTAACACCACAACCCATAATTCGTCTATTTCTGAAGATATGTATTTGCTTTTTATATATGCGCTGTTGAACATGATCATGATGCCCTTCTCAATGCCGAGAGCTCAATGGCCGAAGTTTAATAAAGTTAGAGCGGTAGACGCAATAATGAGCTATGGCTCTCAAATGAGGATTAGTTTCTATTCATCCTCAAGAAAATATCGAATATCGATACGTGTCTACAAAATTCTCAAGCCTTCAGGACGTTTCAAAATAGCTTTCATAACATAGAAAAGTTTCTAATAACCGGGGAATCTTAATGCAAAAAACTTTGGCTCGCATTGAGTTGACATAGGGAGCAAGAGATATGCATTCTGTATTTCAAGATGGTGTTGGTTGAAAACTGTTTCGAACGCTTGATGGCTTGGCAGCATGCATTTACGTATCCAGGTCGAGTTTTGGGCGGGTTCACGTAATTTTACTAGGGATATCTAGCTTCAGGGCGGGAGTGCGGAGGTCTCTTCCCTAATGCATCTAGCCCAGAGTGAGTTTGACTAAGATATTGCGCCTCAACTTCGTTCTACGCATAAAAACTCTCAACCTGAAGCCACCAAGAAAGGTTGTAAAATGTGCATCCCGGGCTTATATGTTTTAGATACCCATAGAGCGAAGGCAACTTTCGTTTGCTGGCCACTTTATACGCAGAAAACCCTGAACAATTTAAACTATCGGGGCTTGAGATACATAAATTGCAGTTCATTAGAATGGAATTATCTAGACTCTCCGCCATTATAAGCTTACAAATTCATACAAAACTGTGTCAAAGGTAGAGAATAGTAAGAGAATAATAAGAGAATAGCGTGAAAGCTAACTAAACATTAATAATTAATCAAACAAGTCAAAAATATAACAAAACACTCCCCCCCCTTTCAATTGAGGATCGACTTCAACTCGGCTGGGAAACTAGACGTAACTCCCTGCCACGTCCTTGCAATTTTCATTGGAAGCACAAATTGCTCCACGGTTGACTTGAGGGACTCTATTTGAGTCGAGTCTTTGTTACCACGAGCAACAAGCTCCACCACGCTATCCGGGCTAGCCCACACCTTGGCGAACTCGCGCAGTCCGCTGCCCAATTCTATTCGCGAATTCGTATCAATGATAGCCTCTCCTGACTGCACACACAGATCCGGAATGGTGCAAACCCCGATCTTCTCGTCGTTGTAATAGAGGTCAAGCTTAATTTCCCCGCACTTGACGGAGATCTGCCCCTGGTTCGAAATCTTGAACTTGCAGCCCAGGCTCCAATCCTTCTCCCACACCACTGCCGAGGCCTGTGCTGTGGAGCGCAGTCCGGCTAGCCCCTTGACAGCAATCGGCACCGTGTATTTCATTCCTCGCACCTGCAGGGCGCCGACTCCACACTCGATCTCGGAGTCGATTATTCCCTGGAGCTCGAATTGGGCCGTTTCTCGAAGCGTCACCTCGGATATGAACTTGTGGAATAATTCGGGCTTCAGTACATTCATCTTGGTGGGTGGATATCCGATCACAAGAGTGCCACCACCCGGAGAGGGGGTGGTGGTAGTGGGCGTGGAAACTTTGGCAAACTCAGCGACCACGTCCTGACCCTCGACGAGATTCAGCGACGCATCCACATGCTTTACGTCGACCAGGAAATTAAAGGGTAGCTTGAGCGTCACGATCGACTGCTTGGACTCCGATAGGGGTGCATAGGGTGCCTCCGGCGAGAAAACCAAGCTTTGGTCTTTCATGGATATGTCGCTTATGACTTGCAGGCGCTTTGGCGAAGGGATCACCACGTCGAAGCGTAGGCGCTGAACGGCACTGGATAGCCAATCGACGCGCCCTTCAGGCCCATACACCTCCACACCCACCGCAGACACCGGATTATGCACGCCGCTCACATAGTTAGAAAACATTTCAGACATGATCGCGCGGCCCTCTTGAGTTTTCTGGGGAAGGAATACTCCTTTGAGGTCGAAAACGTTGCGAGTGAAGGGTTTGATGGGTTGATTCTCGATATCTATGAAGCAGAAAAATCAACCATGATCAGATGCATCAAATAAAACGGTCGAGAAGTCAAGGGAGACGCGAGAATCAGCCACACTTACAGAGACGCCCGACGACAAACTCCTTGTAGAGCACGTTGAAAACCATTTTCTCCCCGGTCATTCCAATTGCGCTTGGATTCAGGATCCCGAAGTTAGACACGAGCGTAATGCCGTCTGGCTCATCGGCCGGAAGGTCCCATGAATTCACGGTGACACTCCCTCGGAACGCATTCATCCCCTTGAGAGGTAGAGTCTTTCGCATCTTGAGCCCTACAATGCTGATTCCCATTACGACGATGTCCAGGTGCTCGCACATGACCTCCCATTCAAAGTTTTCATTGTTCATGATGAATGCCGTATTGTCCGCCAATGCATCGGGGTCAAGGACTTGTCCCGTAACCTGCATATCCAGAGGGGCGCCATTCATTCCAGCTGTGCGAAGCTGAGGCAGTCGCATGGAAGCGAGCTTCCGATTGCGCCATAGAAGTGTGATGGGTTTCTGGAAGGTAATCTTGGCTGGCAGAGGGCCTGCATTCGAAATGAGCCCGCGAATGGATGCGTGGAAAGTGTTGTTGGTTGGCTTGCTGATTTCAACAATATCAAATTCAAGGACGGAGGCATTGATAACCACTTGAGCGATGGGGCGAAGAACGAAATCTAGATAAAAAAATAAATCGGTAACGCTCTAGTGGAAGTGAACTTGAGAATGATCTTCGGGGCTGGCATACTTAAGAAAGGGACTTTCTTTAGCTGCTCGATCTGCTCATCGTTGTAGTTCGCCCCCGAGGGAGGAGCGGGGAGACTGCTGCCGGATGACATGCTCTAGAGAGGAAGAATATAGGCACTTGACGAAAAATTACTAATGAGTTTGAGGGAAAGGAAGGAAAAGGGAGAGAAGAAGGCGGAAGTGACTTCGTGTGAACCAAGCGCTTCTTCTTGACGAACTCAAGGTTCGGCCGGTTGCGGGGGAGAGGGATTCGTTCAATCATTACCGAGAAAATAGATTATCCATGTGATAGTATCGAAAGGGGAACATAGAGTTTAGTTCGGGTGCATTGCCCTCTTTTAGTGCTGCGCTCGCATGCATAAGCCGCTATGAATAGGCTAATGGTCCGCAGATTGGGGGAGTGGGGGAAATTAAGCTTTCCCCGCATTTCGGAGTTCCTTTCACATGCAACACAATGACTCTTCATATACTACACGTATAAGTGCTCCAAGCCACCTTTGCATTCTGCGTTATATAAGGGAATATATCTCGCCACGATCCTTCCCTACAAAGGGGCTAGCCCATAGTTAAGTCTGTGTTTAAGGTTCAAGAACGCTCAGTTTATTTATAAAATTCAAGAGGAGGGGAAAAAAGGTGGAGAATAGACAAAGCTAGCCAAAAAGAGTTCCATAGAAAAAAGCAATTAGTCCAAATATATAGTCAGAGAGGAGAAGCTATAACCAAATCAATAATAAAATGTATGATTTAAACAAGAAGAAATCAACTTTATGCCAAAAAAAATAATGTTGAAAAAAAAAACGAGGAAAAAAAGAAGCGGCAACTACATAAAGGATCCATCATTATTGTAAGGTGATTTTTTATTTTTTTTTAAGAAAAATAATATTTATGAAGGGGAAAAGAAAAAGGACAATGAAAAAAATTACACACACGGAAAGACAAAATAAAGGAAACTATGCAGTAAGAGTCGAGAAAATAAACAGATTATTTGTTGCCGCAACTGCTATAGTATTTTCACGAGGATGCCACGATGCATGCAGGATCTTGCGATTATAGTCGATTGTATCCGGGTTCAAATCCTTTCCATTTTTCCGTGGCGTCCCCTTGTTGCCCTTCCCTACAGTAGATGCTGCTGCTCCGATTCGCTTGGCCTTAAATGCGCTCTTGTCCGCCTGTAGTGTGATATCTGTCTTTCCTTCGCGGTCGTAAATGTGCAAGTAGTTATTATATGTACCCGTAAGGACATTGCTACAAGGCAAAGGGTGGGTTATAGGAAATCCACGCTAAACGGTCCTTGTAGAGGCTTGAGTTACCTTCCATCGCCATTAAACATGCACTCAAACTTATCAAATATACAATCATTCTCGTAGAGATCACACAGCTTCGGACGTAGGTGATCGTGGATGTTGATAGTCGTGACTGGCTTATTCTCCATGTTAATGTCCCAAATTTTGAGCGTCATGTAATCACGTGACAAAATATAACGCCCATCGGCGCTGAACTTGATGTCAGAGATGGAGGAGATAATCTCCGAGAAGAATGAGCGACTTGATGGGTCATCTTCTTCTTCGAACACTAGGAATAGAATAGGTCAGAGCCAAGAAAAAAAAATCCTAGAGCGAGATCCTATATTACATTTTGCGTGTCGATCACATAATGCCGATTCTCGCATATCACCAAGTTTGATGGTGCCTTTACTGCTGCTGTATGCAAAAATGTTGCAGTATACGGGATGGTTCTCACACGCGGTGATGACTTCGGTTAGCTCCTCCATGTTGGCCGGTTTAATATCCACAATATCTAGTGGAAAAAAAAAGGGTGGAAAAGAGTTTAGCCTTGAATGGCGTCCTGTTTGAAATGCACGCTTCTACTCACTGAAGCTCTGGTCGCTAATGTCCAAATTCCATAAATTGATGCGAAGGTCATCCGCGGAGAGGAATGTTTCCCCGTCAGAGTTGATGGAAATCGAGTTGATGTGGTAGGCATGTGCGTTCTGGTAGATTTTTCGAGGTACTGCGGCAACGATTGTATCATGTAATGAGAGTTTTGGGAGACGAAGAGATTGAATACTACTCATATCGGGAACGCCATTTGTGCCCGTAAGATTGCTCTCTGACACGACCTTGATATTCTTTTCGAAAATTTTCCACAGTTTAATGGTCTTGTCTGCAAAAGGGTTGGGATGAATAAGAGCCAGTGGAAATCAATTGCCAGAGCGTCAATGCATACCATTTGTTGAAAGGAGAAAATGGGCAGAATTGCTACGCTTGCACCATTTGATCTTGTTGATCTTCTCTTCAATTTCCAAACTCTTCAAATAATCAAATTCCGCGTCATGCGACTGAAACTCTGTATAGAACCTATACTCGCATCCATGTTTCTGAACAATTTATGGAACCATTAAAATTTGTTAAATTCGCATCGGACGAACACTAAACCACTTACACCCTCATTTCGCTCAAACAGCACAACACGTCCACCTCTATCGCCTGTTGCAAGATAGTCGCCGGTGTAATCAAATTCCACAGTTGAGATGATATCCGCTATTATCAAGAGACACAAAGAATATTAAGTAACACATTCAATCCCATGTACATTGATTGCACAATTAAAACAACGATGATGCGCCCATCCTCAATCTGCTCAGCTATATGTACATTCCCCAAATTTTTTCACCTCCACTTTGCTGGCATCGGGCAAGCATTCTCACCGGCACAAACAAAGTGAGGATGATGCTAATTTAATGAAGACGATGCCATACCTTCCGTAATATCCTCTATCTCGCCCTTATCGCCGAAGCATTGTGCAAATTTCCAGTTATGTTCAATCTCCGTCATTGCTGTTAAGATCGCAACTTATTCGGTTGATTTTCCAAATATTGATAAATATGAGTCAAAGAAAAATTAAGCTGCCGTAATGGAGAAAAAAAAAAGATAGCCTCTGGGTGAGGAACTAAATGGTTTAAAATTGCAAGGGAAATGCGCGACTTGGATGAAAAGAAAGACCCCTCGAGCGGTTTTTTTACCAACCTGTGGCGAGTTGTTAACGTCATTAATTTTAATTTTTTAAGGGGAATGACGTCGTCAGGTTGGTAAACATCTTTTTCTCTATCAGTTCGCTCAGAGATTGGATCCGACTGATTTGCTCCCTCCCTCCAAAGAAAATAAGGATGAGCGACGGTTGGAAATCAAATCAAGAAGCGATGAACGATCAGTGGAATGCTCAGAATGAGCGGGACGAATGGAGCCGTTACTCTTCCCAATCGAACGGACACAACTATGGGCATCCGCCTCCACCACCACCTCCTCCTCCACCTGCTGACGATCAGTACGAACGCGGCTATGAGGGGCAGGACTGGAGAGACAATCACAGATCCGAGCAAGGCTATGCCTATGGTATTCGCTTGTTTACCATTTTGAAGAGGAGCTCCGTGTTTAATCTAATTTTTGATATAGGATCGGGATCAGGCCATACACGATCGTCCGACATTGCAACAGAATTTTTGAGCTCATTAAATAACCAGCTAATAGAAGAAGGTACCATTTTATTTTTTTATTGCTTGCCATATTTTATACGACTTTTCAAGTATTGACGGATTGAAGCAACAATCTTTGAAAATGTCGTTAATGGTTTTGTTCTATTTTTTTCCCGATTCTTTTCCACCGAAGTCATCACAGTTTGGCCATACTCTCAAACTCTTTCCTAGGAGTTATCCAAAGGAAACCTTTTTTTAGCATCGATCTGAAAGAAAAAACTATTTGTTATTTGCTACTCTAGGGCGTTCTCATGGTTCTAGACATGAGCAGGCGGACGGTAGTCGAGGAGGTCGTGACCACGACAGGGATAGAGAGCGCGAGGATCGAGATAAATATCGCTCCTCACGGTATGATCGAGATCAGGAACGGGACAACGATCGGGACAGAAACAGGGAGAGACATCGACGCTCAAGGTCGCGAGAGCGTCGGCGTTCAAAAGAGAGACGACGTGAGCGTTCCAGGTCACGTGATCGTCATCGGGATGACACCAGTCGTCGCCGACGATCCAGCAGGGAGAGAGACTATGATGATCGCGATAGGCGTAGTAGGCGCTCGAGACGCAGTCGTAGTCCCAGTCCAGAGAGCCGTATACTGCCTCTGCATAAGTGGCCGCGCAAATTGAACCATTGGGATGTACCCCCGCCTGGATATGAGCACTGCACTGCCGAGCAAGTTAAAGCTTCAGGTATACTTATTTTGATGTTTGTTTTTAATTTCATTTCACCCTGCCTAACCCATTTCCACCAGGACTATTCCCCTTACCTGGACAGCCTGCTAGTCATCGAGCAAACTTTACCAACATCCCGGCTTTGGATCCGACCAGAGCAGCACTTCTAATGAGTGAGCCGCCGATGAGACCTCCCCGCACTATTGCACCTCTAGGCACTGGAGCACAGCAATCCCAAGGTCGACAGGCACGGCGAATATATGTGGGCCAGATCCCTCTTGGAATTTCCGAGGTTTGTTATTTTCGGCCTTTGACTCTCTAAAACCTGACTGACGTGATTCTCTACAGGATGCGATGGCTAAATTCTTCAATGATACCATGATTCAACTAAGCCTTAACACCACCCCCGGTAATCCGGTTATTTCCGTGCAAATCAACCACGAAAAAAACTATGCGTTCGTTGAGGTACACGCTAGTTATTTGTTTGACATTTATCTCCGAAGTAGTTAATATTTGTTTGATCCCTTAACAGTTCCGGGTTCCTGAAGAAGCGACTGCAGCCATGGCCTTTGATGGCATTGCCTTCCAAGGCCAACAGCTAAAGATTCGACGTCCAAAGGATTACCAGCCCCCTCCTGGTGGAGAAACCGCCATCCACGTTCCGGGCGTGATCTCATCGAATGTTCCCGATAGCCCACATAAGATCTTTATCGGCGGTCTGCCTCCGTATTTAAATGATGAGCAGGTAATGGAGCTGCTTCGCGCATTTGGAGAACTGCGCGCGTTCCACCTTGTCAAGGATGTTTCTACTGGCCAGTCGAAAGGGTTTGCTTTCTGTGAGTTCGCAGATCCAAACATCACTGACATTGCCTGCCAGGGCTTGAATCAAATGGAGCTCGGTGACCGCAAACTCGTGGTGCAACGAGCAAGTGTGGGGTCGAGTGGACGAACTTCGGACGGGTTGCCTTTACCAGGGATGGCGCTCCCCATGGGCGAGGTACGCCCGACTACCGTACTGCAGCTGATGAACATGGTTACACCCGAGGAGCTTGAGGACGACGAGGAATATCAAGGTAACAATAATCAAAGCCACCCACTCGGGGTGCACAGTTTTCTCTTTCTCTCTTTGTTCACACGTATCTTTTCTAGAAATTCTTGAGGATGTTCGAGATGAGTGTCTCAAGTTTGGTCAAGTCACCAACGTTAAAATCCCGCGGCCTCAGGGGGGACAGGTTGTCCCTGGGCTTGGCAAAATCTTTGTGCAATACGAAAACGTGACGCAAGCGCAAGCGGCCTCTGCTGCGCTGGCGGGACGCAAGTTTGCCGACCGCGTGGTGCTCGTCTCGTATATAGAGGAGGAGAGATTTTATGCAGGAGATTTTGAGTGAAAATAAACAAAAATGCGTTGTTTTAATCTTTTTTCTGTTCGTGTTTACTTTTTTTTTTGTTCGCCTCAAAAGATTATACTTCCTAATTTTCCATTGTCTTCCACTTTAGGGAAAGAAAAAAAACTATGGTATACAATTTTTTTATTATTTCACTGTGGCACTATTTCGCTTAAAATAAGACTCTAATGATAAAAATCCAAATTGAACAATAAGAGAAAGCGAGGAAACTAGAAACAGAACTCTAAATAGCCGATTAATTTAAAACTTGAGCGCCTCCGTATACACCTCGGTGCCGTCGAAGTCATCGCCCTCCTTGGGCCATGCAGTGCGCATCTGCTCAAGCAGCGCGTCCTTTTCAACGAACCGATCACGCACCCACTGATTCAACCCGGCATCGTCTTGCGGAAGCTCATCCACGGAGTATCTCCGCACGTGCACGTGGCATTCATATTCAGGGGAGATTCTTGGCTGATGGACGCGCTGTACGGAGGGAGGGTGGCCGAAACCGAGTGTTTCATGCTTATATGCAATGGTAAAGTCGTATACGTGCTTGATATTGGTACCGCGAAGTGCTTTCACGGTGGAAATAAATCCTTTCGTGCGAGGCAGAAGGACATTCTTAAGGACGGGAAGATCATGGGACTTGGCATAGAGCTGGCTCTACAATCGGGGAAGAGGGGAGGGAGTTCAGGGGCGGATTAGGGGTTTCGTTTCCATCTACAGCAGAACGAACGGCAGGGTGCCTACCTCATGGAGTTTCTTGGGGGTGGCGCGAGATCCCTCCAAAAAGCTGATCAGTTGAATCGGGGGGTTCAGCCGCCGGATTTGCCCAAAGGCCAGGTTGATCTTGCGCTGGTCGCGCTGCCAATCCCGCTTAAGGAAGATCATGCCCATAATCCACATGCCCCACCCGTAGAAAGGTAACCACTTGAGGGAATCTTTGACGAAATAACGGCAATAGCCAATCATCCCGCGGCGAATCGAGAGGGAGTGCAGTAAATAGAAATCGGCCCACGACAAGTGATTGCTGATGACAAAGGCCGATTCTCCCCTAGGAAGCTTGTGGCCCGAAAAAGTGATGCGACCCTGATTAACACGCTATGTGTGAAAGAGTGATTAATCGCGCCAACATGGAAGAAGACTATCTGAAGAGGGAGTGCATACCTCAAATATAAGCTGTATTCGAACCATAGCAGGAATTCAAAACGAGAATCAGTTAGAGTGCGTCTTATCGGGCCTTACAGTAAGCCGTCGAACTTACCTGCATAGTTATCCATACAATTCTCACGAGCTTGCTATTCAATTCATACCTATATAAGAATGCAATGCTTAGTGTTATGCTCCTGCCCCCATTCCACACAGATTGTTTACATTGTACGCTCCGAGAAGAGAGCGATAGGTAAAGAGAGGATCTGCACCGCATTGAGCACGCCAGTTAGACTACCCCAACAAAGAATCAGCGTTCTTAGTGTACAATTTCTAGCATTCAAAGTCAATTGTACGCAGTAGTTACCCGAATAGTGCGATCGTATAGAATACGGTTCGAAGAACCTGAACAGGGGATGTCATGGTGGTCTAACCGTAGGGGAGGATTATGAATTGTCTCGGGGGCGAGATAACGGGAATGAATGTCGTATTTATTTGAAGAAGCTGCTTAGCGGGAATTCAATAGAACGAATCCCCCAAAAGAAAAACGAATCTAAATTGTAACTTTCAGATTGTCCTGAAAATCAACTTCACATGTTAAGGTATTCGTGTTATTATAATAAAGGGCCTGCATTGGCATTGTACCTCCAACTTTTTTTTCTTCCTTTTTTATTTTTCTTCTCTAATCTCATTCTTGCATTGTTTTTTTTTCATTTTCTCGCTATCACTACAGTATCATGGACAAATGCCAGCAAGTAGTGAGAAAACGAAAAAAAAACAGCTAGAAAATTACAATTAAAACTGCTAAATCATAAGGAAACATAGCATAGGACGTAGTTCAATTCCCATCTAAAGTTGGTCAAAGACAAAAGGCGATTGAATAGAGCTAGGATGGCTATTGTCCCCCCTTGCTTTTTACGTCGGATTTCCCGAACAACTACTCGACCCCAACGCAAAAGATCGAAAGGGGGAAACGTTAAGAGAGGATGTGGAAAAGTGCCGTGTAAAATAATAGATCTTTCAAATAAAACTGGATTAGAGAATAAGTGATTGGTCGCTCAAAAATAGAGGAAAAAAAAAATAGATTTGAAAAAGGCGAAGAACGAAAAGCATGAAATATGGTTGAAAAATAGAGTCTCTTTTTTGATAAATTAAAAGGTTCAAAAAGTGTTGGAGAGGATGTATGCTTACCTTTTAAAAAAAAACTTCGCATCCAATGTGTCCAAAAACATTAAAATATACATTAAGCAGCGCTTATTTTTGCGTTTTGAGTTTATGGAGTTGGAAGATCGTCAGGGTCAATGGCATAGGATCTCCCACTCACCAGGGGCTCGGTGCCGACAAGCTTCTCACGGGCATTGTAGAGGTATTTGTAGGCATTGCGAATCGTAAGCTCGCTGACACCGGCCACCTCGGCAATATCCTTGGGGCTTTTGGTCATCCCGAGCAGGGCGGAGACCATGTAAATGC
The DNA here is from genome assembly GCF_041956535.1 of Calcarisporiella thermophila. Taxonomy (NCBI): domain Eukaryota; kingdom Fungi; phylum Calcarisporiellomycota; class Calcarisporiellomycetes; order Calcarisporiellales; family Calcarisporiellaceae; genus Calcarisporiella; species Calcarisporiella thermophila. The sequence continues at coordinate 434,990 of NW_027192206.1, forward strand.
AGGCGGCCGCAACAGAGATAGGGCTTTTGCCAGCAAGGGTGCCCTGGTCCTTTACGCGCCGGACAAGCTCGACTCCAGCGCGCTGTACAAACACAGGCAACGCCAGGTGCGAGCAGAAACGAGCCATCAAGTCCTCCGAGTTTTGCACGGTGGTGTTGGTCTTGAACTTCTCTTGCAAGAGCTTGTAGCACCGCCCAATGTCTCGCTTCGACACACGAGTCAACTTACAGATCTCTTTGAACGTACGGCCCACGTTCTCTTGCCGGCAAGCAATGAAGATACAGGCAGCAATAATCGCATCCGGGGATTTTCCACGGAGCAGCTTCTCGTCCTCAACACGCTTGTACAGCTGCTTGGCAGTGTCAGCAACCGTGCGTGACAGAGAGATGCTATCGCACATGGCCTGGATATCCTTGTATGCTTGGATCAGCTGCCGTTCGCCGCGCTGGCTCATACTGCGACTATGCACTTTGTTGAGCAAGCGTGATGCCCCCGTGCCGCCATCGCGCTGGCCGATGACGGTATCGAGCTGTGAGCCATCAAGCAGCGGGTTGGCTGCTGCACCAACACGGCTTGGATCATCGCCCTCGTCGTCCGCAAACGTTCGCCACTCAGAGCGGGTGTCGATCACACGGTCGCCCAGCACAAGACCACAGTCTGCACACACCGTATCCCCAGAGGCAAATTCTTCCACAAGATTTGGCACGGGATTACGGCAGTCGGGACAGATCAGGTGAATGTTAAGATTCCGCTCGATCTGCTTAGACCCGGTGTTCGCAGGCCCCTCTTTGAGCGGGAAAGGTTGCTGGAACATAAAGAGAAGAGTTCCTAATACTTTTGATCCTTTTTTTCTTTGTGATGGAACTAGATCTGTATTTCCTTTTTTCTGTTTATTTTTTTAGCCTTTGTTAAGAAAAAGAAAGCGATGTTAAGTAAAAGAACAAAAATCTCCTCCTCAACCGGACAATGATGGCAGGGATAAAGAGAAAAGAAGGGCACGGCTGGAAGGGAGATAAAATAAATGTTTTGTCATCAACTGCTGACGCCATCACCGTGGCTTGTGGGGCTAAGTGATTTATCTATATTGTTGCACGCATATTTTTTTCTCCAATCCAATCAGCGAAACCGGTCGGAACTGAAAAGGGTTTACACTTCAAAAAAAGAGAACCCTACAGGAACCACGATAATCACTTTATCATCTTATAACCGTAAACCAGCGCCGATACTCTCACTGTTGCTTCCATTGGCCCCGATTTTCCCTCCCCTATTCCCTTTCTTCTATATTCCCGGACTTGTGCCTCGCTTTTCCCACACCCCATCCAGTCCTCTTAGTTCAGTCCAGCTTAAAATAGCATGACTTCTCCTAAAACAACAATACCTCAGCCCGACTATATCCAACTGGATGGACTAGAAAGTGAATCCGAACCCGACGACGAGCCCCCCATTCTGCTCAAGAAGCCTGAAAATCATGTAGCTCCCCCACTCTCCCCCGAGCCACAGCCCAACACGACATCGAGTTTTATCGACACCCGCTGGGGCATTTCGCGCCATTCGCTGGCGCTTGACAAGCGGGAAGAAGTGATTATTGAAGAGGATTTCGAGCCAGGCAGCGTAAGAGGATTGCTTGTGCAGGCGCAGGTTCCACTATTAATATCGGTTGTAGGCTTAATAATGGCGGGCTCGTTATTGGATATAATTCAGGTTTGTAAATTGTGTTGCTCTTCGATGATGGCCAAGAAAATCGGATAATAATGTCACACTATAGCATTGGGATGTATTTGTACAAGTAACGGAGTTATTTATTTTGGTTCCGGTTCTCCTAAATTTGAAGGGAAACTTGGAGATGAATCTGGCGTCAAGACTCTCCACAGCGGTAGTTATCATTGTGACTATTAGCCCGATGGGTGCCTTTACTAATTCACTTGCTGTCCATGTAGGCGAATGTAGGCCAATTGGATAGAGGAAAAAGCCGTCGCTTGCTCGTTCTGGGAAATCTAGAGTTATTGGTCACGCAAGCCCTCATTGTAGGCTGTATCGCGGGCTTGTTTTCGTTTGTTCTCGGGCTAATATCCCATCCGCATGACAAAGCATCCTTTTATGAATTTATGCTGATGCTCACCAGTAGCATGGTTTGCGCCGCACTCAGCAGTTTTGTTCTGGGAACATTCATGTGTGGGCTGGTTATTCTGAGTCGAATGTTGAGGATAAACCCAGGTAGATGGCGACTGCTCTATTAATTGACTCATCTCCCTTAACAAGTCTCGCTGTTACTGGTCTTTGTAGATAACATTGCTTCGCCTTTAGCGTCATCTTTAGGGGATCTGGTTGCACTGCTAATTCTTGCCGGATTCAGCCAACTTATGATGCAGTCACTGAGTAAGCTGGCTATTCTCGACGTTGACTTTTTTTCTGATTTTCCCCTCGTGAATTGACCCCCACTTCTCGCTGTAGACACATTCCTTTGCACCGGCATATTCATTGTCCTGGTTTTCTTTGTACCTATTCTCGCTTGGTTGGTTTACCGCAACAAGTATGTCCGAAACCTGTTAACCGTAGGCTGGACTCCTATTCTTGTAGCCATGGCGATTTCAAGGTAACTCCCCTGGTTCCTCTAGGGTACTTGTCTGATTGGCGCCACTATTCTAATGCCTCTCAATTTGTTATAGTATGGCTGGGTTGGTGTTGGAGCGTTTTGTGGCAGAATACATGGGCCTTGCATTGCTAGCGCCTGTACTTAATGGTAAGCAACCTGGAGATTCGAGTAGCAGCTTGAAGGAGTCCTTTAATCATAGCTTATGATTGCCTCTTCAGGTATCACCGGTAACCTCGGTTCCATCTATGCGTCTAGAATCAGCACATGCCTCCACGCTGGCAAGCAGGAGCATTATTCCCGCGTAGAGTGGACTCTCTTCCTCATGAACCTTCCGATCCAGGCCACGTTCCTCCTCTGCGTGTGGTTGCTAGGGCTTGGCCACGTTCCCTTTACCTGGGCGTTCATCGGGCTGTATATGGCGGCGGCAATTTTGCTTGGTTGGATGGTGCTCTTCCTTGCAAAATGGATGACATTGCAGCTCTGGAAGCGGGGTTTCGACCCGGATAATTACGTGCTGCCGTATTTGTAAGCGGATGCTAATACTTGTCATTTTCCGGCTTGGAATCGCTAATCTATCTACCGCTTGTTATAGAACGTCCGCAATCGACGTGCTGGGCACGGGGCTGCTTTGTTTCGTCTTCTTTGCACTGGAGAGGATGAATTATATCTCCGTAGAATAAGAGCATACGCTCTGCACCACCTTATCGCATTAATAACTATAGAGCTTTTATGGATACACATTACCTTATTGCCCTAATTCATCTTGATTCAGACGCCACCCCTCCTTCATTAATATTATTTACATATTCTGTCTTACACTTGCCATTCCTGTTTCCTGTTTTTTCTGAAGCATGTAAACGAAAATAATTATTCTATTCTTTATACCCCCATTCCTCCAAAGGATGGCTCCCGTCAAGAGGGAGAGAGCTACTCCAATCCTGCCCTTTCAGACATCTATGCTATCCCAATTTATTTCAACAAACAAAAACATCCACAATAAAAATGAGATAGCTTCATCGCCGGTTCTTTTCCATCAAACTAGCGAGTTGCTGTGAGATGTCCGGGAGCTCCCGGGCAGGGCCTCGCGATTGCTGCTGGCTCTCTTGTAACTCCTTTAGCATTTCGGGATCTGGAAAACCAAAACCATGCATTGAATTCAAGTGATATGCGAAGAGGATCCATACCATATATCACTTACCGATATTTGCCAGCATTTTCGGCATAACAAAGAGCATGATTAAGCTGAAGCCCATCATCAGCATCAAGGGATTGGAGAACAGACTTGCAATATTGAAACCTTGACGGGGAACAAAATATTCTGCCGTCTGTTTTGTCGTGATATTGAGCGGATAATCGAGAACATGCCCGCGATTTGACCACGGAGTGTCCAATGTCTTGTAAGTGGCTTGAATGGAGTCGGGGAACACATCAACCCGCAGCCGCGGGAAGATGTGGCGGTGGGAATGGATTTCAAGGAGATAGGATCCCTCTGGGATGTTTGTGCTAACCATGGATTGCATAAGTAACAAAGGCATAAATGAGATTCTGTACGCAGCATCTACTTACAAAACGAATTTCCCATCTGCTCTGGTCAGGGTAGAGTAGACACCACCATCTAAGACAACGCGTACGGAATTCTCTAGAGTGGGGATCAGGCACGTGTTTCAAGATGCGAATGTGCTAAGAGGATCATACAATACCTTTTAGGCCCCCAACAGCCGATACATGGCCCTCCAATTTACGTCCAACCACTGCGGATATTATACTAGAAATGAAAACGGAATCAGAGTCAGAACTAGGTGAATGACTCGAAAGGCTAGACAAGCTTGATCCTATATATGAGTGTGTACCTGCAGAGTAATAAGAAAAATAGAGTAACCTGTGTTGGCCTCCTCATCATGACTTTGTGCCGACTTGCGATCCACGGCCGAGTCGAAATATAGGCCACATTATAAGCCACTGCGATTTGATGACGAGAACCTATCTACCCTGAAAAAATAAAAAATAGTTCGACGATATTGCCAAATTTTTTGAGCTATTAGCATTAAGGGAAGGGAGTGGAGGCCCACACCGTTGATTCCACAGGGAAAAAGAATTCAATATTAGAAGATTCAAATAGTGATGCTACGTTTATTTCCTCGAGCCCGCCTTACTCACCCCCTCTCCCTCAACCCCGCCTCTAAATTCCCGGCACACTCCCCCGTCTCAACTGTTCCTCTGACCTACTCTCGTCGCCCCTACTCCGCCTCCGCATACACCCCCTATGTTCGCACGCGTAACTTCCTCCTCGGCACCGGCGGTATTGTTGCACTTGTTCTCTTGACCGACTATTATTTCGATTCGCGTGCAGCCATTCATCGATATGCGATTATGCCAGCCCTCCGGCTCCTCGATCCCGAGACTACTCACAGAATGGCAGTATGGACCCTAAAATGGGGACTGGGATCGGCGGATAGAAACACAGATGACGAAGTGCTCAAGACGGAGGTATAGCTGACCGTATGGCTTCGGTCGATCCATTTTGTTAACGTGTTGATTCTTTGGGTAGGTCTGGGGAAAGACCTTCTCTAATCCGGTCGGCGTGGCCGCTGGTTTTGACAAGCATGCGGAAGCTATCGATGGGCTTTTCGATCTGGGATTCGGCTACGTGGAGGTGGGAAGTGTGACCCCTGAGCCGCAGGTGGGTGCCCAAACTTGTGCCTCATTTCTTTGGGCGCCTTAATATCCTCATCTTCATTGCCTTGCTCGACTCGAGCCATTCGGTCATTTTCTAAATTGCTTTTCTGCCATGCTGTAGCCTGGAAATGCCAAACCTCGCATGTTCCGTCTCCCTGCCGACCGCGCGGTGATCAATCGATACGGATTCAACTCGGAGGGCCATGCAGCCGTTCTCGCCCGGTTACGCGAACGACTGCGCCGATATCTGTACCGAGCCTCTCACGACTCCCCACAACCGATATCGGACTCCCTCCCGGCCGCCGTTCCGAACCAAAGTTTAAGAGAAGGGCGAGTACTGGGGCTCAATCTGGGGAAAAACAAAGCCAGTGACCCGGATTCCGTTGAGGATTACGTGAAGGGCATCGAGCGGCTTGGCGCCTATGGCGATCTCATCGTGGTCAATATCTCGAGTCCAAACACCCCCGGATTGCGCGGACTTCAGCGCCGTGAGCTGCTAGAACGACTCTTGCTTGAGGTGGTGAAGGCCAGGGACCAGGTCCCAAGCAAGCCCCCGCTCCTCGTCAAAATTGCTCCAGATCTGACCCCGGCCGAGGTGGAGGATATGGCCACCGTGTTCTTGAACTCGGGCGTCGACGGGGTGATTGTGAGCAACACCACTGTCCAGCGGCCCGCCACGCTTAATACCACTGACGCAGTGGTAGACGAGGTTGGAGGACTATCAGGGCCGCCCGTCAAGCCACTTGCCCTGAACACGCTCAGGCAGTTGTACCGACTGACCAATGGCAAAATGACGCTGGTTGGCTGTGGTGGTATTTCGAGTGGAGCGGATGCGATAGAGTATGCGCGGGCGGGTGCCAGCCTCGTTCAACTCTACACGAGTTTCGCGTACGACGGCGTAGGCGTTCCGGCTCGGGTGAAGGACGAGATCGTGAAGATCTTGAAGAGGGAGGGGAAGACATGGCGCGACATTATTGGAGAGGAGGGCAGTGGTGAAAAATAGGCTCTCCCTCCTTTTTCTTTTTTCTATTCTTCCCCACCCATCCCGCTCTGACATTTTCTTAACAATAGAATTTTATCTTGTCTTCTTTTTCCAACCCAACTGTTTCAATCCATATTTGCAAATTAGAAGGTTGATGAACGCATTGGATATGGGATGAGCATCGATTATAAACAAACGTCTAGTATCACAAAGATTGATAGTAAGGAGGAGAGAAGAAGAGAGAAGAAGAGAGGAGGGGGGGGGGGAATGAGGCGAGGAAGAGGGTGGGAGGAGAGAAAGAGAAAAAGGACAAATTACGAAACCAGAGTATTATCAATGAAAAATCAACAAGAGAATGAAACGAATGAATGCCAATCCAGTATATATATCAGGTTGTGTATGAAACAAAAGTAAATGGAAACACAATGGAAACTCTACAGTATCAATTCCTTGGCCACGTAGGAAAACCCCTCGAACATGCCGTTGGCACCCATGCTGCCAACCGCGGATGAGCTTCGCCCACACGCTACACAAAACGAGCCCTGGTTTCTCCAACACGCGCTGCACCCGCAAAGACTGTCCTCCTGCCTGAGCTTCAATTTCAAACCGACCTTGGATGCTGGAATCTTAAGCGCGCCAGTGGCAGGCGTGTGGTTTAGATAGGAGGCGGCCAGGGTTGGGGAGGCGGGCGACGGTCTACTCTTGCTAGAGGCGAGAGACGAGTTTGCCAGTGACAGCTTCTGAAAATTCTCGGCGAGCTCGGGCCGTGTGACATGGGGTATGATGGGCGGGGTTACCTCTTTGGCCTCAAGAGCACGCCAATCTATGTGGCGGAAGAAGCGGTGTGATTTCAGGGCAGATATCCCTTCGGGGCCACTGCCAAGCCGCATGTTGGGGTTCTTTCGAAGGAGCTAACGCCAAAAAGAGGAAGAGAAGAGAGAGAGCGTTAGAGAAATCTGACTGCGAGGGAAAGAGGGAGAGGACTTACGAGAGTGATGAGATCTTTGGCATCGGCGGAGAGGTGCCATGGAAGACGAAGCTTGTTGTTTAGGATTGCCTCCATGGTCCGTTTGCGGTTATACGACGTAAACGGTGGCTAGAGGGGAGGGGGTGGGGGTGGACAATTAGCCAATCTGGCCTCCTTACAACCAACCCACGAAGCAATACTTACCGAGCCGGTTAGCATATCGTAGAGCATGATCCCTAGGCTCCACACATCCACCGTGCGGTCGTAGTCCACCTGCAGCAGCATTTCAGGCGCCATGTACTCCACCGTCCCGCACACGGTGCTCGCTCGCCCATCCTCTCCCGCGGCAACCTTACTCAGCCCAAAGTCCGTGATCAGGATGTGACCCTCCCGATCCAACATGCAATTTTCGGGCTTAAGGTCGCGATAGATGATGCCACGATTATGGAGGTGTTCAAGAGCGAGCACCAGCTCTGCGATGTAGAATGCAGCGACGCGCTCCGAGAATTTTCCCTCTGAAAACACGGAAGAGGTTAGCAATGGGGGCGCAATAGTAGGGCCGCAGGTGCTTGGGGACTGAAAAGCCACCTACCTTTTTCCATGTGGGTGAAGAGCTCGCCGCCACACGCGTACTCCATAACCAGGTAGAGGTACTGCTCGGTTTGGAACGCAAAGCACAGTTTGACAATGAAAGGATGACATGCCTCCTCCAGGATGCTCCGTTCCGCTTTGATATGTTCGGTGTCTTTCTTGACCCCCATGATGGAGGCCTTCTTCAACACTTTCATGGCGTACAGCTCCCCATCCCGCTTATGCCGCACCAAGTACACCTTCCCGTAGGCACCTTTGCCCAGTACTCTCAGTGTGTCGAAATCATCGGGCCCAACGCGTGCCGTGGCGGGCGGGCCGTTCTTGGCGCGCGAAATGTACGGAGAAGGGATGGGAAGTGCGAGATGTTGGGCACAAGTGTCAAGGGTGCGGGCGGCCTGAGGATAATCTTCGCTTGTTCGCGCGGAGGTAGAGGTGGAGGTGGAGGTGGAGGATGAGAGGGCCAAAAGGTCCCAGGGCGAAGCGCGGGATGGGTTGAAGGAGGGCGACGGGAAATGCGGAGGGTCGTGGCCGAGAAGATGGGCAATGGAGTTGTCCCAACTGTCCATGCTGCTTAGGGATTCGCTGTATTTTGATTCAGTTTCCTCAGGGCTGAGGGCCAGTTGGTACATGGTGGAGCGAAAGAGGGTGCGTGCGGGTGTGAGAGAAGACGGGGGGGATGCGCGAATGTGAGAAAAGAGGAGGGAAGAGAGAGCAAGCGGACAAGAACAAGCAAGCAGCAGGGAAAAAACAAGCAATGAGGACGACACATTAAGCGAATCGCTAACTAGGTTTAATTCCCTATCCCTCACCCCAAAGATAGAATACCGGAATCTTAATTACGAATTTTGTGCCCTCTTATCAATGGTCAATCAAATCAGTTTTGTTGGGAAAAGTCTTCGTTACCGCCAACTCTAACCAAAGGTTGGAAATCTGCGGAAATCGGTCCCCCCACGGTCCCTTAACAAGGAAGATAGGCGATGGAGTAGATAGCAAAGGGGCATAGGAAGAAGAGAAAACTGCAACCCGCTTTATTTATAATGATGCTTTTAAACACTCTAACACTCCAATCCGCCCAACAAGAAAGAGCTTCCCTCTTTTGTAGCCGTCCAGGTCCCCCAGCACGTTTATTCCCAGGATTTCTCTAATAGGTTGGGGACTGGATGTGTGCGATAGTAGTTGATAACCTTGAGTGACTTCTCTGCGATAGCCTCCGGATAAAGACCAAACTTCTTGTATACGTCCTATTAGGAAAGGGGGGGAGAGATATCGGTGAGAAGGCCGTGCCTGAAACAAAGTCCAATAGTCCGACTCCGGGAAATCAACTTACGAGATAAGGGCCCGAGGCACCAAAGGTTGTCATTCCAAGGGGGGCGTGCGCGTATTTCTGCCACCCAAACGTGGTCATGGCCTCCACGGAGACGACGGGCACGCCGGCGGGGAACACCTGCTGCTTGTACTCCAAGGGCTGCTCCTCGAAGAGCTCCATGCAAGGAACGGACACGACTCGGACACTCACGCCCTGGCCCTCGAGCAACTTGGCGGCCTCCATGCAGATGGAAACTTCCGAGCCGGTGGCGGCCAAGATCACCTGCGCGTTGGACGAGTCCTTTAGCACGTAGCCGCCCTTCATGGCCTTCTCGATGGAGGAGCCGTCAAAGTGGGGCAAGTTTTGGCGCGACAGGGCCAGAACGGAGGGGCGGCTGCGGTTGAGGATGGCGGCGGCGTAGCAGCCCGAGGTCTCGTTTCCGTCGGCGGGGCGCATGACGAGCATGTTGGGGGTGGCGCGGCAAAGGGCCAGGGTCTCGATCGGCTGGTGGGTGGGGCCGTCCTCGCCCAAGCCGATCGAGTCGTGGGTCATAACATAGATGGTCTGGAGGTGGGAGAGAGCCGAGAGGCGCACGGCGCCCCAGGCATAGGTGATGAAGTTGAGGAAGGTGCCGCCGTACGGAATGATGCCACCATAGGCGGCCATGCCGTTCATGATGGCGGCCATGCCGTGCTCGCGGACGCCGTAGCGAACATAGCGGCCCGAGTAGTTGCCGAGGCCGGAGGAGGGGGGCTGGAAGTCGACGGCGGTGGACCACCGGGTCAAGTTCGAGCCGGTCAAGTCCGCCGAACCGCCGACGAGCTCGGGCAGCACCTCGACCAGCTTGGTGAGCACCATCTCCGAGAGTTTGCGGGTGGCGACGGGCTTGTCGGCCGCGGTGAAGCTGGGCAGGGCCTTCTCCCATCCTGCGGGGAGCTCTCCCTTGATGCGGCGCTGGAGCTCGGCCGCCTCCTCGGGGTACTTCTCCGCGTACCGCTGCAACAGCTCGGTCCACTGGCGCTCCTTCTCGGCGCCCCTTGCGGCCACCTCGCGATAGAAAGCGTACACCTCATCGGGCACTTGGAACGTGGCCTCGGGGTCGAACCCAAACTTGGCCTTGACCTGCTTGATGTCCTCGGCATCGAGCGGAGAGCCGTGCACCTTCTCCTGGCCCTGGAGCTTGGAGCCGTACCCGATCGTCGTGCGGATCTTGATGAGGGTGGGCTTGTTCTTCTCCAGCTTGGCTGCCGAGATGGCCGCGTCCAGACCGGCAAGGTCGTGGTCGCCATCCTGCAGGGTGAGGACCTGCCACCCATAGGACTCGAAGCGCTTGACAACGTCCTCGGTGAAGCTGACGTCGGTGTCGCCATCGATGGTGATGTGGTTGTCGTCGTAGAGACCGATCAGGTTCCCAAGCTGCAAATGGCCGGCGAGCGAGGCAGCCTCGCCCGAGACACCCTCCTGCAGACACCCGTCGCCCACGATAAAGTAGGTGTAGTTGTTCACGAGTTCGAAGCCGTCCCTGTTGAAAAGCGCGGCCAAATGGGCCTGGGCCATGGCAAGACCCACTGCATTGGCAATGCCCTGGCCCAAAGGCCCGGTGGTGACCTCGATTCCGGGAGTCATGTAGTTCTCAGGATGGCCAGGGGTAATGCTGTCGAGTTGGCGGAACTGCTTGAGATCCTCCATAGAGACCTGGTATCCTAGGAGATGCAACATGGTGTATTGTAGTGCACATGCGTGTCCATTGGAGAGGACAAACCGGTCGCGGTTGAACCATTTGGGATTGGAGGGGTTTGCATTGATGTGTTTGGAGAAGAGAACATGAGTCATGGGGGCGCAGCCCATGGGCGCACCTGCGAGAGAAGGGGACAGACTTGGGTAAACAACAAGCCCTACCGAATTATGAAGGCAAGCAAGGGTAAGCAAGCGGACTCACCGGGATGGCCAGAGTTGGATTTGCGGGTAATGTCGCCCGCAAGGACACGGATAGTGTTGATGCAGACGTTGTCGATGGTATGTGTCATGGATGGGGATGCAAGAAGAGGCAGCAAGCAAAAGAAGCAAAGGCGAGCGGGAAAAAGGGGCTTAAATAACACGAAGGGAGAAGGGGGCAGGAGGAGGGAAAAGCGGGAACTTAGTAATAAGCGAGGACGGGTGAACCCGAGATAGCGAAGCTCGAGGAAATACGCGAAAATAAACATCCCAACATCAAATCGATTCGCTGCTCAACACATTTCAAACCGTCGCGCGCCCATTGGCCAGGACGAAGTTTGAGAATCTTCGGCTGGGCGGAAAAACCCAAGCACCCCTCCTGAGCGGCCGAAATCACGGCCCTCGCGTTAGTCAGATACTTTTATCTGCACAGTTTCACGAACCAGCCTAAATCCCAGAGCATATCTCCGGGCTATCCAGTGGTCAATGTGCCCGCTTGCCGCAGAGGCACATTATATGCATCCAGGGCGCAGTTTGTCAGAGGGCGGGAGCCTGTCTTTCTGACAACTACGGGCATCCATTTTGCATTGTGGTTTCGGCCCCCGTGAGCAAGGCCCTCAGGGGAAAGAACAGCCAAAGTGGGCGAATCAAGAAAAAAAAAAAGAAGAGTTTATCATTGTAACAGTAGAAAGGACAACGAAAGAGATCGGAAAAGAAAAAAAGAGAAAGAAAAATATTACAAGTTTCCAAGTCTATGCTTTTGTTTCCTGAACCGGCTGCTGGGCCGCCTTCTCCTCTATAATGCCCAGGCGTTGTACGTTGCTCTTCGCGGCAGCGTCAGAGTATTTGCGCGAGGCCTCCTCTGCTTTCCGTCGTGCCTCGATTTGTTTTACTTGCTGGGACTGAATCTGCTGGAATCGCTTAATCTAAATGCGAATCATGGTCACCATGAAATGCTGCATAGAGGGGAAAAATAACCACTGTCAAATCCTACCTCCTTCGTGTGGTGCAAGCATTCGAGATAGTCATCTCGTTGTAATACGCACTCATCAGGGCGATCCGCCATGGCGTAACATTTGTGAAATTCTTGCCAATAGGCAAAGCATCGGCCGCTACCTATTTCAGTTGAAATATAAAAAAAAATTAGGAAATCAAGGCAGGTCGAGATGCTCAAGAGGTGGAATGGCCTTCAATAGGTCTCCGATTTCAACAGCCCTTGGATGAATTAATATAAGAGACATACCGCCATAGAAACCGTATCCAGATGCCATCTCGATCTATATATCTTTTTTGAAATAGCTACTAGGTCAAGTTTAAGTGTTTATCGAACTGGGGTTTTTGTGGATGACGTATTAATTAGGTTAGGTTATTCGAATGGAGTCTGAAAGTTGCCTAATGTAAACAAAGCCATTTTTCGCAAGTATAAAAAGAGTTCCATTTTGGAGACCTTTGGACTCTATCTCTTTTCTTTCCTTTATCTTACCTCGTATGTTTACACCCTAAACCTCACCCTTTTTCTTGATCTCTACCCTTGCACGCCATTATGAATACTACCGAGGTATTTTTCGCCATATTTTCGTTTTTTTTCCTCCCGTTTTGAAAAGCTCTACGGGATGACAACCTTTATTTTTCAAACTAGAGTCTCCGATACAGTATGAGAGACAATTTTATATTCTGATGCTTTTCTCTTTTTCTGTTCGTGTTTCCTGGCTTTTGAAGGGTTTACTAAATCCATGCATATTTGTTTAGATGCTCGATTTTTAGCGCAAACGAGTGACAAGCGAATTTCAACATAGAGGTAAATATTATTTCCATCATTATGGTTGCGATGAAGAAAACATTTATACGTCAAAAAGCTGGAATTACCGGCTGAATTATTGTGATGTTAATGGCGCATCTGAGCAAACCCATTTTATGTAATGACAATTTCCGTCACTCGTGCTCATAGTAACGGTTTTCTTTGATTGTAGTGGATTTGGAGACAATGTAAACACACGAGGCCCCGTTGGTTCCAAGTCTTATTGTAAGTAACTCTCCCTTATCGGCGTTGAATAGAATGATGAAACGCACTGGGCACTGAAAACCTCATGTTTGAAAGTGCTTAATAACACCGGGTTCCAGAAATCACCCGCTCCTGACTCATTCTTTTAAATGACTCTTTTTCAATCATGGTGGATGGAGATCTAATGACCGTATATATCGAATTAGATCCATGCATTTGGTCCCAGCTCGGTCAAAGACAGTCAGCATCTCTTAGGGTGAGTTTCTATGCCCTTTCCTTTGGCACTCTTTAAAGGGAGAAAAAAGGATGAGAATTTTTTTTTTAGATGACGAGTCAGAACGAGTTATCTCTGTTGACACTATGGCATTCCTGATTTATTTTCTCTGCCCTTTCCTTGGACTTCAACATTGCATAGAAATACCTGTGCTAACGATAGTTTCCTTGTATTTTAGGTGCCGTCTCCGAGTGAGCGTGACCCCCAACCTTTGTTTAGTCGAGTTTTCATGGTACGGCATAAGAAAATAGAATTTTCTTACCAAGTTTAGAGGATGAGCTTAGCATTATCTAGACAAGCATATGTCTGAATGCCCATTTTGAAACATGCTCTCTGATACTTCCTCTACCACTTATTCGTCATCCTAATCCATCCTGGTTATTAACCTGTGGAATCCTCAATTAGGATTACGGATCCTTATTGCGGCCGCTCGACTCCGGTTCGATGAATGAAGGTGAGCCCTCTTTTCCTCCCTATCCCTCACTAGCTAGCGTGATGAAACTTTATTCACGACGGTCAACTGAATCCCTTGATGACCATCCTTTAAAACTAACCCATTTATTTCTGAAAAATCAACCCATTCATTTTGATTTCTTATGTATGCCTTTTATTAAAGTGCAAGTTGGCTAACCCTCTTAACGCCATTTCTAGATTTCTTGGTGAACCAGGGATGTGCAGCGCCGCTAAGCATTTCAAGGTTAGTCTCCACCTCCATTCTTTATCCATCATGTTTTCTTTGAGTGTGATGAAACCTTTTTTCACGACGGTCAACTGAATCCTTTGATGACCATCCTTTAAAACTAACCCATTTATTTCTGATATTTTTCCTTTTCATCCTTGCATGATAACTCGATTGGAATGATTTGCTAACCTCTACACTTGTTTATCTCTCTAGGTAAGTCACGCTAAGCCTGCCGCATTAGACCATAGCATTCCATGCATGTGTGGTTTCAATATAAAAAAATAAAATATATCCATTTCAACTAAAAAAAATTGGAAATCGAATTGTTTATGTTTTTAAAAAAAGTATGGGAAGAGATGGGCCCCTATATATGCAAATTAAGTGTATCTAATGGCAACAAAAAAAAATCATCATGAAAAAGGGTAGTATACAAAGAGTTTCTACAAAAGAAATGGGCGGGAGGGAGGGGGAACTACCCCTCCTATCGAGTGAACAGTTTCCTTTGGTACTGCGTATTGGGAATGAGATGGGGCGATTCGACTATGTACCGGCGATACGCTTCACGCAGATGTTCGGGACGGATGGGCCCTTGGTCGCCCCATTCCTCCATGACCTCTTTTGCTAGTTGACAAGAGAGAGCAAAAAAAATAAATGAGACTTGAAGAAAACGACAAGCGAAACAGAGCGCCAATCCAAAAATAAGAGAGGGGGAGGGGGAGGGAAGAAAAGGATGGATGAGGAAGGGGTCAAGAGAGAGAGGCAAATACCTTTTTCTACCATTTCGCCCACGAATACCTTTCCAAAACCGGCTACCACGAAGGCCATAGTGTTGGAACAGGACTGATTAAGGATATTACTGACCAACTGCAGGGATAAGGTGTAGTCATAATGCATTAATGCAAAGGATGAACTAGGAGCAAAAGAAAAAACACGTACCCGCTTCACATTGGAGCGGTTCAGCACCGACCGCCTAAAGGCCTCGTAGCGTTCGAGCTGCTCGGGTGAAAAATTGTCCAGCAACACTCTGTATGCACCGACAAGATCCGGGTTGGAAAAGAGAAAAATAGAAGGGGGGGTCAACGATCCATCTCTCTTCGAGCCAAGATCCCATGAAATAAACAAACGATCATTACTTCATCTCCTCCTTGGTTCGCGTCAGGAGTCGGATCTTTGTCCGTGCAAGCTGATCCACCTGCTCTCCCTGCTCCTCCTCCTCTTCTTCCATTTCCTCTTTTACATTGTCACCCTCCGCCACGGTGGGAGCGGGGGTTGTGGGAGCAAGAGATCCAGCTCGGGATGGGGGCTGCGAGCGACGGGCTGCGGCTGGCGAAGGTGGGGTCGAGAAGCGAGACTGAGATTTGCCTCGACCGGAAGATTCGGTGCCATAGGAGGGGTCGAAGGAGGGATTCATGGTGGGCAATAAGTGGATTAAGGGGTTATTCACCTCTTCAGCTAAATGGCCCATTTACTTTCCTCCCTATTTTACTAGATAAAGCGCGGCGCAGTTTGCATCAGAGCTTGTTTCAGAAAGCGAAATAAAGGAGGCTTATTGAATCCACAATAGAAATGGGAGAGCAAGGACGGAGGCAAGTGAAAAAGTGCGCTGACCTCGATTATGTTGCTAGACCAAAAGGGTCGACCATGCACAGAGGTAACCCCTTGCTGGTATGCGTCATGCTCTCCTTAATACAGCGGGCAACCACGCCCCTCCTTGTCTCATTCGATGCTAGTTGAAAAGGTTGCAAAGGGAGGCAAGGTCGCGGGTGGCCAAGCTGTACCAGCTAAAGATGCGGGGTAGGAACACAGGCAGAAGCTGGTGGCCATGTCTTCATGCTGCTTGATAATGATGTCAGCTGCATGTCACGCGATTAGACCCGCCTGCCTCAGGGCTACAAACTGTGTTGTGGATGGGACGGGACGGGGGGGGGGGGATGCGGAGGAGATATACCAGAATTGTACTAAGAGGCATTGACACAGATCGCATCCTGCGCACAATAAAGCTAAGCATAAGTTTAGTCCCTCGATGAGTAAGCAAAAATGCGCTGGAGTCATCTCCACTGCTTGTTTACAGACCTCAGTGCCCCATCTAAACCACCCGGGTTTAGGATTTGGCCATGGTTGAGTTTGGTGGCAATATACGTTCCTCTAAGCAATGCATTGCGCACGAAGCTTTCTTTTGGAGCCCCGCTTAGCTTCGTACCAAAGCTAGATGGTGGAACGAGCGTTCCTCGGAACGACCCCAGCAGTGGCCAAACTCTCCCCCTCCCCTTCTTTCTCATTGACGGGTTGCCCACCTTACCGACAACGACCCCATTGAGGAGCAGCTTTTCTGCTGTGATTTTCTAAATTCCTCTCCCAGTTCTCCCCCAGCCTCTCTCTCCCTGCCATCCGTGATAGACCCTCTTGGTCCCCAGCAAGTCAGTGGGGGCTAAGTCGGTGATTTCAAGCTTTTCTCCCAGGAAGAGAGAGGATATTAATTTATTGATTATAGAAGAAACTACATATATATATATATATATATCGCAGTCAAGATCGTAAGGAAAAAACAATACGTAGACAAGGTGACAAAAGAAACAAGAGAGTATACGTCACAAGGAATAGAAGGGCAAAAAAAAAAATAAAACACAAGATACTAAGTATTATAGCAGAAAATTCACAGCTAAGCTAAAAGAACACACAAACACACAGGCAGAATTACAACTTTGTGAGGAAAAAAGGAATTTAGAAAAACAGGGCCAAAACTAAAAGAACAGGAAATGAAATAAGAGGGGGTGGAAGCAACACAACAACGTCACAATGGAGGCTCGGCATTCTCTCTCATTTGCTCGACGCGGTTATCTTTACTTGTGACAACACTTGATGTGCCAGGTTAGGGTGTTCTTGTGGGAGAAAGCCTTGGTGCATCCTTCAAAGTCGCAGCGGTACGGCAGCCGGCCAATGTGAATCCTGCGGTGCCGGGCGAGCGAGCTGCTGTCGGAGAAGCGCTTCTCACAGTGCTCGCAGTGGTGAGGGCGCTCGCCGCTGTGGGTGCGCAGATGGACGGTCAAGGCACTTCGCTGGATAAAGCCTTGAGGATTATGGGGAAACGTTAGACCTGGTAAGCAAACCGGTGGAATGGGATGAGGGAAGGAGGGGAGGGGCGCTTACTCTTGAGGCAGAGCGGGCAACGGAACGGGCGGTCGTTGCTGTGAATGCGCGAGTGACGCGCCAGATCCGAGCGGCGCGAAAAGGCCTTGTTGCATTCGGAGCAGGGGTAGGGCTTGGAGTGGATGTGGTCGTGGTGAATGAGTTCCAGAATGTCCATTGCGGGGGGAGGGAAGGGTGGCGAATGAGCGTTGCAAAGAGATACCAGCTCTCGGGGAGAAAAGGGCGGCTAAAGATTGGAGAGGAATGAGCACACGGAGGAATGAGGGGCGGCGGCGGCGGCGAGGAGGTGGGGAAGGAGCACGGCAAGGCGGGAAAATACGAGTTTGGAGGGGCTTGTGTTTTCCCGGCAGTTCACGGCGGCCTCAGCGGGGCCCTTTATATAGCCATTAATTAAGAAAACGGGAATGCAACGCTTTGCGTTTAGAAAACGAGGCGCCTACACTCTGAGGTGGAGAGAAGGGGGAAATTGGGTTCAAATTGCACTGCTCTTCATTTGCACTGTTATGGAAGGTGTCGGTGTATGGCATCGGGTGATCGCTGAGCTGCTGGGCTCGCCGTCACACCGAGGCCCTGCTGCCATGTAAGCAGCGCCGCAGGGTGCCGTGCGTGCGGCTCGCCTCTCTTTAAGCTTTATGAGCGATGGCCGCCGTGCATGGGCAGCCCATCCCTGCCGCTGCAAAACTACCTCTGCGCCGGCCCAAACCGGTCGAACGAGTCTCGTTCAGATTGCGGATGATTTCCCCCCCGCAAATTCCGCACGGTTTTTCCCAGCTTGTTTCTTCTTTTTTCCCCTGAGCGGTTCGCGGGGGGCAGCGCAAACAGGGGAGAGAGGGCCAGCACTTCACACACACGCCCCCCCTTGCAGCCGCTGCACCCAGCCTCCCTTCTCGCTCGCCTCTTCATTTTGACTCTCAGACTGCGCCGATTAATAATTTCCCCTTTTTCCCTAAGCTCCCCTCTCTGGCCCCTTCCTCTCAGCGAATGGACTAAAATGGCTATATTTCCTAATGCGGCACGGATCTTGGGCACATACAAAATAAATAATCAGTAGAAGAAGAGACAATATGAGGCTGACAGGGTAGAGAGAAAGGCGAAAAATTTCATTGTGTAGAACTGTATAGAGGCGAGGATAATGAACATAGATAGCAGCAGCAGCAGAAAGAGAAAAAAGAAAAAAAAAACAAAGACAAAGGCGAGCGAAGGCGGAGAGGCTGCGACAAGGGAGCAAACGGTAGGAAAGGAAGACAAAGGGAAGAGAAACATCAAAACTGTACAATCTAAGGTAACTTCGGTCGTTTATCCATGCACACTGATCAGAGAGAAAGACGGCCTCGACGGGGCCACAACACGCGAAAAACAAAATAGAGTTCTAGTCATAAACAGGAGCCGAAGATCCTTGCCCAGCTGGGAGCCCAAGCTCCGACGGGTCTCTGCGCTCCTCGGTGGGCAAATAGAAAAAGACGGGCGGGCCGAGGTTGAAGGAACGCTGGCGGCCCAGCAACTGCTCGCGCTCTCGCTGAAGCCGAATCTGGGTCTCGCGCAGATGCCTTAGATGCTCCTGCTGTCGCTGCATCTGCCGCAGATGACTCCGCTTGTGCACGGAGAGGGTGTCCGATCGCGGAAATGCCTTGCCGCACAGCGGGCATTCGTAGGGGCGGATCCGCGAATGAGAGCTGCGCAGATGCCGCTTGAAGTGCTGGAACCGCTTGAACGCCTTGTGGCAGCCTTCATGTGGGCATGCGAAAGGGCGCGATTCATCCCCGGTCGAATGGAAGGTCACGGAGGGGGAGGTGGCCGCAGTTGCAGAGTCAGAGGAGGAGGAGGACGAGGACGAGGACGAGGACGACGTCGTGGCGGAAGAGAGGGCCGACGCACTAGGCACGGACAGATTGTGCTTGTGCTTGTGTCTGAATTTGCCGCCGGCAATGTCGTTGTCGGCATCCTCCTCGCCGATCCCATCCGCAAGCCCGCCTTCTTCCTTGGTGAGAGGGGGCGGAGAGCCGGGGTACAGGGGGCGGGCGGAGGAGGAGGAGGAGGAGAAGGGGGGCTCCGACACGGTGTGGGCACGCCGGCGGAGCGCCACCGGGGAGGTCGCCAGGTACGGCTCTGGCTGAGGAGAGCATTGGAGCGAGCTGCACGAGAGCGCGGAAGGCGACGAGGGCGTTTGCAGGGGAGAGGGGGCCGACGGGGAGGAGAACGAGTCGTAGGGGATATAGGATTGGGATATTTCGGGGTGGGTGCTGGTGAAGCTGGGTGGTATGAAATAGTGGGGGGGGATGCCTGCGGACTTGTCCCAGCGCTCCCAGGCTCGAGAGCCGCAGTCGGAGGCCACGGACGGCGCCTTGATGTTCTGCTCGGGGCCGTCGCCCTCGTATCCGCCGGAGGCGGGCTCGCCCTCCCAGGAGTATCCTTGCATGGCCATGTCAGGCCACGCCTCCCCATGCAAGGGCTGGATATACTCCCCACTAGGCTCGAATCCGTCCACGGAGGAATAGGGGAAGGGCGGCACCTGGTCGAGCTGCAGCACGGGGTCAAACATCGAGAAGGGTTGTGTCGTCATATCTTCAGCCTAGTGAGGATGGACGAGGGCAAATGAAATGAGAAAGAGTGGAGTCAATGGGGGCGGCGGGCTCAATGAGAGAATGCAAATGACAGTGCAAATATCTAGAATAACAAGTGGAGGAGGAGGAAAGGGAGGAGTGGATGCAAGGTATGGGGGGGGAATCAAGATCAGTATCAAGCAGCAAGAGCCGATGAGGATGCGGGTGCAGGAAGGGGAGAAGAAGGAGAGGGCGAGAGAGAAAATAAAAATGAAAACGAGAGGGAGGTTCAGGAGGAGACGGGTGGTTTGGCTTGCGTATTTATTCAAAAACAAAGAAGTACGAGTGTAACAAAGGAGGAAGGCGGCCTTGCTGACGAGATAATTGGCAATATAGAGGTGAATAGGAATGGCATCAACAGGGTGTATCTTTGTGGTTTGGGATGGAGGGAGTAAAGGTTTTCACCAAGCAAGAAAGAAATGCCGATTTTATATACAAAGGTGATCGGTGGTCGGAGTAGGTGGCCCAAGCAAAAGAGCCAATTTCTGAGCATCTGTGGGAAGGGGAGGGGGGGGGGGAGGTGGCGCGGAACACAGGAACACGAAATTTCCAAGGTATCCATTCAGGCTTTATTAAACTGATAAAAGCAGAACACTGGAGAGACAAGTGACAAACTTTAAGGTTCGCGTCCTTTTATCCTCATCCTTTTTTGGGCGTGCGTTATGTGTGGAGAATCGAGGCCTTCGGATGGGGCCACGCTGAGCAGCCACAGTATATCTTCAATAGTGCAGGGCGCGAGGAGCACCGGGCGCCCAGGGGGAGGGGGGGGGAGAGGGGGGAGAAGCGGCAGGAAAGGAGACTCAGTGCAGGCGAGCTGCGGCCAATTTGATCGCTTAGAGAGAATGAGGGGGGAGCAGGAGAGCACGATGGGGTTTGGCTTTATTTCCCCCCTCCACGTTTTCCATCGCATCCTCTGTTACAGTCCCGCGGGAATTTTGAGGTGAAGAAACCGGAACAGTAAAATTGGACCTAGCTTACCGGGGAGCATGAAGCCTCCCCCCCCCCCCTCTCTCCCCCAATGACGAATGCAAATTTGCCACTGTGTAAGATCGATGGATGTGCTAAGTTTAGATAGCTGGGGGCCAAAGTTCAGAGAGGACTATGAAAACACATGGCACAAAATCCATAATCACAATAAACGTTAGTCTCAAGAAAATTTATCGAGCAGC
>NW_027192206.1:456538-462906 GCF_041956535.1 Calcarisporiella thermophila
AACGACGCCACCCCACCCCCCCTCCCCCCTTCCCCCCCCCCCTCCCCCCACCCCTGCTCTGCAGCCAGCGTGCCCATTGCACTGAGTCAGAAGAGGAGGCAGCCGAGACCCACTCTAAGACATGGATAACTTTAAAAAAGGTGAACGAGGCGGCAAAAGGGAAACACTTTGTTGAAAAAGGAAAGGCGGGCCCTCATGTAAGCCAAATCCAACCACAAATAGGCAGGCAAAGTGATCGAAGTTTCATATCTCGATATATAAATATAAGACACACGACATGCGGGATGCATTAACAAGAGAAACAAGTGGAAATAGCACATAGACACCGATGGGATCAAGGAGGGAGAAAAAGGAAAAAGGGGCTCACCATCACCTTACTTCATCCTCCACCTGTTTCACTTGCGCTCAGTCCATTCGTTTCCTCGGAGCCCAGTAGTCTGGTCCTCATGATCGGCCTCCGTCCTCGGTGGCTTTTGGATGCCTCCGCTCACCCCTCTATCGCCCTCCCCTTCCTCTCCTGCCACTCCCTGCCGCGTCCCTCTGCCCACGCTCGCGCTCGTGCCCTTCTGCCTCGCTGTCCTCCGGCTCCGCCCGCTCTGGAAGCCCTAGCTGCCTCCGCAATTGGCCGGTGTGCCCCAGCAGCTCCGCGATCTTGGCATCCTGATCTTCGACAAGTCGACTCAGCTCCAGTATATACTCGTAAGCTACGAAAGTCCAATGACGTGAATTGGCATTAGTAAGAGGATTGCGAATAAGAATAAAATTTGGAAACTTCAAAAGTCATGAGTGAAAATGGGAAAAAAAAAAAACGAAAAACATGCAAAACTAAACGCTAATTTGTACATTTTTTCAGTAGTGCCATTTTGCTCGGGTGCTCCATTTCTGGTAGAATACCCCGCAGGTCCTCAAAACACTGCTTGAGAAGGTCACGGCGCTTCTGCTCGGCGGCTTTGTGCGAAGTGCGGCGTAGTGTGATGCCTGACTGGAGTTCGGGAGAATGGTTCAACCCAAGGATCCTAGAGGAAATCGACAATGGGTTTTCCAATGAGCAAGCCAACCTTAAATGGCATAAAATTCATGGCTCAAGACTCACTTGCTGTCTCCGTCTCGGATGGTCTGGTAGTTGCTTTTCACTGTCAATCTGGCGGCGGCTTCTTCTGATGAAACTGTCATTCCAAAGACAATCAGCATTCCCTCCCCATGCTCACACCGTCAGCAAAAGCCCCCGGGTACAGAGGGGCTTGATCCAAGCAATAGTTACCTCCGGGCAAAAGTGGCTTCAGGTTGGGACTTATCAACGCTTTGGGCCCGAGCGTGGCCGGCCTCACGGCGGCCGCCGCCGAGGAGGGAGGTGGAGGAGGCATGTCGGACGCTCTGCTCAGGTTCATCAGGGACGCGGGGGTGGCCGGCGTCGGTCGGGGAGGGGGCGGCGGCATCGCTGAACTGCAGGCGGCGGTGGAGGAAGGCGAGAACGAGGGGTCGTTGCCGGCTACAGGCAATGCGATAAGGGACTGGGAGTCTGGCGACTCCTTTGCCGCCGCCCCCTTGGAATCCCTACGCTTCTTGCGGTAGGGCTCATGGGCGCGTTTCTTCTTGTGACTCTGCTGGGAGGAGGGCGGCCGCTGCGATGAGGAGGGCTGTGGAAGCAGTGCGGGGGAGGTGAGCGGCGAAAATATCTCGGTGGGTGTGATAACCTCTTGCCCAAAAAAGGATTGCGAAGGGGTGATGGCGGGAGAGATTAGCATAAGCTAAGCATTAGAAAAAGAAGGCATATTAAATCTCCATCATGTTCATTCCATTCAAGATGCTTGGCGCGTGCCTCATCCACTTCCTCATCGAATTCTTGATCCAGGATCATATTTGTCTCCATAGTCAGCGGCGTCATGTACATGTTTTGCGAGAAGTATCCGCTCTCGGAGGAGCCGGTCCTATGCTCATGCTCTGCCTCAAGGGAGTGCTCCTGTTCCGAGGCGAGGCCGTCCTCGCGCATGTTTGACTTATGTGAATTTTGTCTTCTGGCTTGAGACTCTTGCCGGGTCCCGGCCCTGTTGGATGGTTCCATTTCGAGATCAAAATTAAAGCTGTTAACATCTATTTTAGAGGAGAGCGAATCGAGATTGAAAGTAGGCATCTCGAGAATTAAGAGGTAGCATTCGAAATTAAATGAGGGTATAGACCCGATAAATAGTATGTATGCGTTGCGAGAGAAGACAAAAGGGGAGAGATGAGCAAATAATGGGGGAACACTAATAACAATGGATCAAGAAATGCACAGAATAAAAAAAAAGGAAGGAAAGAGCCAAGTCGTTCACAGGCGGGGATTGGGCTCGTTTTTTCATTTTAGAGTGAACACCGACTGTGGACGAGATTCCCATCTAAGATTGGGATACCAAGTAATAAAGATGCAGTATGTTTGCTACAAGCTTGAAAGTGCAAGAGGTTCATGGAAGATCTATCCAAATATCAACAATAAAGCAGGCCACGTCCCCCCCCTCCCTCAACCTAGAACGACTGCCCAACTGCTCGGCTTAGGCGCCTCTACTCCCGCTCGTCTCTCCCACCTCACAACATCCTCTTCAAACGTGTCGAACATCCTCTCAATGTCGTCCAACCCTGCAATAAGGGCCTCGAGATCGGTGTTAATACGCGCGAGAGGGGCCGTCTTGCACGTAGCGCAAGCGCGACGAGGCATATAAGGCTTTGGGCGGGTCAATCTGAATCGGCGCGGAGTACCAGCGCCGGCACGGCGAGGGGCGTGGATCATTGTTCGAGTAGGACAATAGCTATGAGGATGGCGACGTCTTGGATCGGTGCGCGTGCAAGTATGGCAGAAAGAGGAAAAGAAAAGCGAAGAGAACGAGGGCGTGAGGAAGGGTCGCCGAGGGGCATTTATAGGGGATTGCCAAGGAGATAGGTGGAGAGCGCCGAATTGCAACCCCCTTCTGCGGGTCGGCCTAAATAAACTCGGACCTGTCAAATTCAAGCGAAAATTTATTTTTAGCCCAGAATTTTCGCCGTAGGGTCCGGCTCCAATTTTTCAACCCTTGGCCCGAACTCTCTGCCCCCTTTCTCGCCACCACACAGGCGGTGGCTATTTGCAGTGGAGGGGAGGGCTGGAATCCGGCCGGCACCCCGGGGCTACTGGTTGCCCACCCACTGTGCCCAAGTGTGGCCGTGCCGTTGGCCAAACGCCTGTACTTCCGTCGGCTCGGAAAAGGTCGCGGCTTAGCCCTCTCCAACCTGCCTGGAGGTATCGATTCCGCGCCGCAGATTTAGACTTCTACTAACGCGTAGATTTGGCTTTATTTTGAGCATGTGCACAGAGCTGCAAGAATCCAAAAGTGGGTGCCAAAGTCGGGCGTTGCAAATGGGCGCTGCTTAGCTTAGGACAGTGCGGCGCGCGGTGTTAATACAGATTTCATACGGAGACCAAGGTGGAGGAGTTCGCGCAGAGTTCCTCAAGAGGCCCCCCTCTCCCCTCTTCACAAGGCTTAGCGGGCAAGTCTTGGGAGAGCTCGCCACTCCTAGAATGCATTTGGGGGGCAAGCCAGCGCGTAGATTGAGGCTTCACCGTCGTGAAAGTGGCTACGCCAAAAAACAGGTTTTCGGTGGCCTGGTTTGCATCAAAGTTGCGCGCCGAATCATCAGATTGGCATGGGCGAGAAAGGCAAGCCTAAGAGAGCAAAGCAATGGCAAAGCACGGCAGGAGGAAATACCGCGAGAGAAGTGTCAGTAGAATCTGACAGGAGGCCTTGCTCCTAGGCTCCCCGTCAGGTGATAGCCGGGCAGAAAGGGGGTGCGGAGCGTAGGGTCGGAGTAGAGTGGGACGAGCGGGAGTTTGCAAGTGAGAGGGGTCCTCCATTCCAGTGGTCATCAGAACGATGCTTATCAAAGCTATCAAGCTTTAATATTAATTGAAAGCTTTCGTGAGAAAGCTATTGTGACCGTCGGGATGCAATTGAAAAGGAATCCCGCTTGGGAGGGGGGAGGAGGAGGGGACAGACTCGAGCAGCGTCATCGAACCCCTCGCCCTCCGCGGGTGATAGAAAACGCGGCCGTCGGGCGAGCGAAAATAAGATTCTTACAGCATCGGTATTGCGGGTGTATATCTGCGCGCCCTATTTTCTAATTGCCCCTTCAACCTGATGTCATGAAGTATCGACTTTTTGGTAGTATTGTGATGCAAAGATTAAGTTTCGTGCTAGATAAATATATCGGGACTTGGTCGAGTGGTGTTTGAGAAAACGTGGAAAAAATTGTTTATATTTTTTCTGGTTTGCCGGAACCACAAGTGACACCCTTTCATTCCCTCCCCCTCCTCGCTTGCCTAACCTATTTTATGAACTCCAGCTAATCTGACCATCACGTCTACCAAGAATGTTGAAAACCGCACCATCAGGAAGGCTGTTTGCAAAGGCAAGTCCTCTTTTTCCTTACCATGGCCTGTGGATCTTCAATCCAGCCCCGAATCGGGCGGGAGCGAGCGGGCGGGCGGGCAAAGATTGGCTCAGATGGACCCTTTTAACCCTCTTCCCCCCCCCCCCATTCTAGGACATTTTCGAGCTCTTTGCAACCCTTCTCGTCACCATCCCCATCGAAACCCATCGCCGTAACTTTCGCACTTACCAGAACACCTTCACGGGGGAGCAGACCCTCTCGAATCTCATCTCTCTCAAAGTCACACAGTATTCGCGCCACCCGGATCCACATGACCCCACACGCATTGTCACCCTGACATCATCAAAATCCCTTGGCATCAGCAAGGATGTGGCTAAAACGCTCTGCCATCATTTTCTCCAGGCTGGGCTGATGGAGAGTGCTACCGATCGCTCGAGCCAGAATTTCAAGGAGAAGGGCCTCTACCGAGTGACACAGAAAGGGGCCCACATCCTCGAGCGGCACATCAACAAAAACAACATAGCCGCGGCCCATCTGCAGACCCTCTTTGGGCAGACCATCCCCATCAAGGTCCTGCCGCTGGATCGCGACCCGGAATTCGACCTGGTGCTGCTTGATCAGCGCCGGCTCGGGGTCATTTTCCGACGGTTTGCCGGCCCCTCCCCCAACAACTCAAAGGCCCCCGATGACGGCGACGACTCGGGCTCGGTGGCCAGTGGGGAGGCCGATAGAAGCCGCGGCATCCAGGTCAAGGACCGGCAGTACTTCTTCAAGCAGTACAAAAACACGTTCCACGGCCAGGGCGCGGTCGACTGGCTGCGCGACTTCACCACCACCATCTCGCGCGACGAGGCGAACGAGATTGCCAACGAGTTTGTTCGTGCGGGCCTGGTGGAGGAGCTGATCGACCTCAACGAGTTGCCCGGCTCCGGCGCGGGCGAGCTCGTCTACACACGCACCATCCTCTACCACTTGACCGAGTTTGGCGAGCAGGTGGCGGGGTGGCGGCCGGATGCGGACAGGGACCGCGACAGCGTCTTCTCCGCCAGCACCAGCACGCCCTTTAGACACGACGCCGACGGCGGCGAGGTGGTGGACCTGCGCGACATGCTGTCGTATAGCCCCTCCCTTCGCGGGAATGGCCACGACCGCATCTCGGCCAACAAGGGCGCCGATGGCCTCGACTCGAAAGAGTCGAACGCCACGCGCCTGCAGCAGATCCTAGGGGATGAGCGCCTGCTCCCGCTCTTCCACGAGTTTTTGCGCACCAACTTCTGCGAGGAGAACCTCTCCTTCTGGTCCGATTGCCAGGACTTTTTGAGCCGATACAACCGGGGCGGGGAGAACCACCGTGACAATGCCGCCAAGGCCTACGCCATCTACTCCACCTATCTGGCCCCCGCCTCGCCGTCCGAGCTTAACATCGACTACAGCCTTCGGCAAGAGATCCTGAGGTTCATGAATACGGCCGTGGGCAAGGGGAATGGCGCAGACGTGGCGGACCCCGACGTCGTCATTGGACCCGAGGTGCTTGAGACCATTGTGCAGCTGTACGGAAAGGTGCAAACCCATATCTTTCGCCTCATGTCCACCGACTCGGTGCCCAAGTTTGTAAAAACCCGCAAGTATCGCCAAGCTCTCCAGGAGCAGGATTAGATTTCAAGGCATGCCCCCATCCCCAACTGTGTTTTCTCCCCTTTTCCTCTTTTTTTCCTCCTCCGCCTCCGCCTCCTCCTCTTCTTCTTCTTCCGAACTAGATATACTCTTTCATATATACTTTCACATCTTCTAATTTCAATAATCACTATTTAATTCTCTCTCTCTAGTCTGGTTATTATGCCTATTTCTATTCGCTTGCATTGATACATATATCTGTTGTCGCATTGTGGAACTTTTACCTTTTTTTAATTTGAAAAACAAGAAAAAAATGAGGTTGGTTGAGACAAAGAGAGATTCCATGTGTTGTTGTA